>NC_059076.1:145274813-145479254 GCF_020497125.1 Mauremys mutica
TTTACCTTCTATGTAAATGAATTCCCATGGTTTCTTAATGTACCTTGGAAGTACCTTCAAGGTGGCAGAGCCATATTCCTTTGGCTAGGGAGGGGTAACTTCAGCCCTGCTTGGCAGACACACTTTAAGGACATAATTCCCAACATATTTGTAATTTTGCATTTGTCCTCCATACATATACCCCACAATAATGTTAATGATCAGTATGTTGTTAGCTTTCTATTGCTATCCTACATGACGCCTTTTAGATGCAGGTTATGGTATTCATGAGGTGGGGTACACTGAACCGGTTAGGCATCCAGATCTCTCTGCAGAGAGCCCTTTGGCCTCTTGCATTGGGAGGCTGCTACGGTCACAGAAAGCCCATACTCTGAGTAGTTATCAATGGTTCACTGTCAAATGGGGAGCTCTCATCTAGTGGGGTCCCGCAGGGATCAGGCCTGTGTCTGGTACTATTCAATGTTTTCATTAATGATTTGGATAATAGAGTGGAGAGTATGCTTATAAAATTTGCAGATGAGACCAAGCTGAGAGGTGTTGTGAGCTCTTTGTAGGAGAGGATTAGAGTTCAAAACAACCTTGTCAAAATGGAGTATTGGTCTGAAATCAACAAGATGAAATTCAATAAAAATAAGTGCAAAATACTGCCCTTAGGAAACAGAAATCAAATGCACAGCTACAAAATGGGGAATGTAGAAGCAGCAAAGAATCCTGTGGCACCTTATAGACTAACAGACGTTTTGCAGCATGAGCTTTCGTGGGTGAATACCCACTTCTTCGGATGCAAGTAGTGGAAATTTCCAGGGGCAGGTGTATATATGCAAGCAAGAAGCAAGCTAGAGATAACGAGGTTAGTTCAATCAGGGAGGATGAGGCCCTGTTCTGGCAGTTGAGTGAAAACCAAGGGAGGAGAAACTGGTTCTGTAGTTGGCAAGCCATTCACAGTCTTTGTTTAGTCCTGAGCTGATGGTGTCAAATTTGCAGATGAACTGGAGCTCAGCAGTTTCTCTTTGAAGTCTGGTCCTGAAGTTTTTTTGCTGCAGGATGGCCACCTTAAGATCTGCTATTGTGCTGGAGATATATATATACACCATAGTATGCCAGCAATGCCCCTCTGCTATGTACATCGGCCAAACTGGACAGTCTCTAAGGAAAAGGATAAATGGACACAAATCAGACATTAGGAATGGCAATATACAAAAACCTGTAGGAGACACTTCAACCTCCCTGGCCACACTTGGTCCTAGCTCAGGACAGTGGGCTGGACTTGATGCTTTCTCGAGGCCCCTTCCACCCTACATGTCTGTGGTTCTATGTATGCAGCACCCTGATCAAAAAGGGGTCTTGGTTAAAGGTGAAAAATTGAGACATTCCACACCCACTCATGGGAGTGAATTTCCTTCACTCCAGGGAGAGTGGCAGTGCCAGGACTCCTGTCCCTCAGTCACTTAAGGAGTGAAGTCTGGGCAGCTCAAAATTCTGAGTCCTCTTCAGAAAGGGGGGCCTATTAGCTATACCATTCGATGCATTTTTACTCTGTCAGCAATCTTTCATCTGCGGATTACGGGAGGGGTGTCTCAACAGGTTAAGGTGATGGGATCATGAAATGATGCTGAACTGCACCAAGAGTTCCGTGTTCTTCATGAAGCCGAGAATGGCGTTACCACCACCAAATCCACAGTGTGGGGAGCTGCATTTCTCGCACTCCCAGGAGTGTTGGTATGTCTACACTGCAATAAAGGACTGTGGTTCCGAGTCTCCGAGCCCAGGTCAGTTGGCTCAGGCTGCAGGGGCTGAAGATAACAGTGTAGATGTTTGAGCTGGAGCCTGGGCTCTGAAACTCGACGAGGGGGTGGGTCTCGTAGCTCGGGATGTAGCTAGAGGCCAAATGTCTACACTGCTATTTTTAGCTCTGCAGCCCGAGCTCCGTGAGTCTGAGTCAATTGACCTGGGCTCTGAAACTTGGTGCCACAGGCTTTTCTTTGCGGTGTGGGCATATACCCTAAATGCCTGTAGCAAGGAAAACTTGGGAGTGGAGGCTGGGCAGGTACCTTCAAGTGAAGCAGGAAATTACATCATTTTAAACTGAATGAGGAATTAACTCTATGTGACGGGTTCTCCTGGGATGCTACCTGGAACTGGGGTGCCACTGACCCCACTAGACCCACCAGCCTGGGCTCCCCTTACACAGTACTGCTGTGACAGGCCCACAAGCCCCCTCCAGCACACCTACAGGTAGGGACACACCCAGCTTCACACAGATGCTGAGATCAGCTCTGCATGGGAAGGCTCAGCTAAGGCACCTCCCAGTTGCTAAGGCACGAACCCACCTCCCCACCCCCGGAGTGTAAACCCAAAATGATACCATCTTGCGCTGCACAGAGAACGGTACAGCGTAAGCTCGTGAAATTCGCCCCCTCCTTCAATGTGGAGGAGGATGTGCAACAGCTTTCTGCCCCCGGTTATGATTTCCACACACTGGTTTTAGACACAAACAAGTTATTAACTACGAAACATAGACTTTACGTGATTATAAGGGATAGCAAACAGATCAAAGCAGATTACCTAGCAAATAAACAAAAATGCAGTCTGAACTTAATATACTAAAGAGATTGGATATGAGTAGCAAATTCTCACCCTAAATGTTGTTTTAACGCAGTTTGCTGAGATTCTTGAGAGGAAGCTGCACTTGCCTGCAGCTTAAAACTCCAGGTATTCCTTTCACAGGCTAGAAATCCCTCTAGTCTGAATTCAGCCCTTCTCCCCTAGTCCAGTCTTTGTTCCTCAGGTGTTTCCAGCAGTTTCTTTGGCTGGGACTTAGTGAAGAACCTAGATGATGTCACTCCCCTTCCTTAAATAGCTTTTGTATATGGCGGGCACCCTTTGTCTCCAACTTTACTTCCCACGCCTTTCAGGGGAAAAACCCTGGTATTCCAAGATGGAGTCCAGTACCGGGTGACTTGGTCACATGTCCCTGTAGGGACACAGCAGCCATGACTTGGAGGCTGTTTGCTGCGTCCTCAGGAAGGCTCCCCAGTGGGAGATTAGCATCTTCTAAGACCTATTGTTTTCCCTAATGGCCCTTCCCAGCCAGCCATCTAGACTGATTGCATTCTGTCTAGTGGGTGTTCCCCAGGTGTAAATACATTTGTAACAGATGCATAGACAATATTCCTAACTTCAGATACCAAAATGATACATGCATACAAATAGGATAATCATATTCAGTGAATCAGAACCTTTTCAATGACACAGCACATGACCTCTCTTGCATAAAATACATGATAGTTATGCCATAATCATATCACAATAATATCTCTATGAAGAACATGGGGCGTAGTGTCACTCTAAACATGTATGGATAGTAACTTGGATTTAACTTTTAATATTAAATTAGTATTAGTGTTATCGTAGTGCCTGGGAGCCCGAGTCGTGAACCGAGACCCTGTTGTACTAGGCAATGTGCAAACACCGTTTTCATCCGTTCACCTTTAATGGTCCCTTTGTGCAGGTTTCCAATGGAATGGCCAGCCCACTGCATCCAAGCAGCGCAAAATCTCTCTAGTCCCACCGTGACAGAGTGGCGGGGTTAGAGCTGGCTAACCAGTCCAGCCGTTGTCTGACTCCTTGCCTCCAAGTGTCCTCCAGGAAAAAATTAACAGTTGTGATTCCTCACTTCCAGTTTGTGGCCCTGTGGTCGCTAAGGGTGGTGTGTTGAGTGACAGCTTGTTTCTGTCCTCCATCCCCAGCCGTGGGAGTCTCAGCAGATGCCCCGGATTGGGCTGACCCACGTCCAAAACGTGATGGTCTGTTGTTGATGGAATACATGGGAAGCCAAGCTGCAAGTAAATGGTCTGGAAGTAGGAGCCATCAGGTGGGTTCTGAAGTCCTTTCTGACACTGATTAAAAGGGTTGTTGGTCCAGTACTGACAGACAACATCACAGCAATGTTCAATATCATCAAGCAAGGAGATGCCCACTCCCAGCCATTTTGCTGGCCCTCTGGACTGGTACCTGGTCTGTCAGGTGTGTCCCTTAGCTCACTCAGCTGGGAAAGCTTATGCTCAAATACATTTGTTAGTCTCTAAGGTGCCACAAGTACGCTTGTTCTTTCAGCTGGGAAAGAAAATGTGCTAGCTTACAAGAAAAGTTTCAGGGTACAGGACCAGGATGAGTGATTGCTTAAGCAGATGTTAGTAGAGGTATTCAAGAAATGTGACAGTCCATTGGTAGATCTTTTCACACCAACCAGCAATGCAAAGTGTGTTGAATCCAGAGCAGAAATGGATGCGTACTCAATCACCAGTGCAACGAATCAGGAAAAAGATCTTGGTGTCATCGTGGATAGTTCTCTGAAGATGTCCACGCAGTGTGCAGAGGTGGTCAAAAAAGCAAACCGGATGTTAGAAATCATTAACAAGGGGAGCAAAGAATCCTGTGGCACCTTATAGACTAACAGACGTTTTGTAGCATGAGCTTTCGTGGGTCACATGCATCCGACGAAGTGGGCATTCACCCATGAAAGCTCATGCTGCAAAACGTCTGTTAGTCTATAAGGTGCCACAGGATTCTTTGCTGCTTTTACAGAACCAGACTAACACAGCTACCTCTCTGATAGTAAAAAGGGGATAGAGAATAAGAAGGAGAATATATTATTGCCCTTATATAAATCGATGGTACGCCCACATCTCGAATACTGCATACAGATGTGGTCTCCTCATCTCAAAAAAGCTATACTGGCACTAGAAAAGGTTCAGAGAAGGGCAACTAAAATTATTAGGGGTTTGGAGAGGGTCCCATATGAGGAGAGATTAAAGAGGCTAGGACTCTTCAGCATGGAAAAGAGGAGACTAAGGGGGGATAGGATAGAGGTCTATAAAATCATGAGTGGTGTAGAGAAAGTAAATATGGGAACAAGTAAATAACTTTTCCTTAATACAAGAACTAGGGGCCACCAAATGAAATTAATGGGCAGCAGGTTTAAAACAAATAAAAGGAAGTTCTTCTCGCAGCGCACAGTCAAGTTGTGGAACTCCTTACCTGAGGAGGTTGTGAAGGATGGACTATAACAGGGTTTAAAAGAGAAGTAGATAAATTCATGGAGGTTAAGTCCATTAATGGCTATTAACCAGGATGGGTAAGGAATGGTGTCCCTAGCCTCTGTTTGTCAGAGGGTGGAGATGGATGGCAGGAGAGAGATCACTTGATCATTGCCTGTTAGGTTCACTCCCTCTGGGACACCTGGCATTGGCCACTGTCGGCAGACAGGATACTGGGCTGGATGGACCTTTGGTCTGACCCAGTACGGCCGTTCTTATGTTCTTATTCCTGTTAGACTGGAGCAAAGGGCTAAGTTATGCCAAGCTGTTGGTTAGAAGAGATGCAGACTCAGACTGGTGGCCCTGTGTTGCGCAGTCAGTATTGATACACTCTTCCCTGGGACTTTGCATGGGAGTCTCTGTATCACTTACAAGTGTCACCAGTTCTCTTGAGTCAGAAGTCCTCTCATCCTTCATCCCGCTCGGCAGTTGTTCCATCTAATGATTTGGATCCCAGAGACCATTACTGGCCTGGCCTGGCCTGTTTTGTGGGAGTTCAACAAATTCTGCTATGTTCCAGGGAAGTCTCTCTTAAAATGTCTTCCTGGAAGTGGAAGGGACTTATTCCGAGCAGCAGATAGGCAAAAGCACAGCTACAGAGAGCTGTCTTTCCTCTTGGATTATTTGTTGTACGCTCTTTCAGTCTCTCCTCCTCTTCTGGCAAGGTGCACCAGCTGTCCTTTTAAAAGGAGTTACTCTTCAGTACCTGCAGTGCAGTGCTTCTGCCCAGGCCCAGCTGTGGGCTATACGGGGCAGGGAGCCATCCCGCTACTGCGCAGAGTGTTACAGAGGCTGGCGAGTAACCTCTCTGTCCTCAGCTTTAGAGCGTGAGGCAGGTTTCACTTTGCCTCGGAGCACTGTTGCCTCTACAAGCGGAACTCTGAAGCAGCCGCAAGGACTTGCTTTAGAGGGGCAAATCCAGCATGGCAGCCGCGAGCTGGGGAGGGTGGACTCCAAATCCATGAGAGTTTTAACATGTCTGCTCCGTATGATAGGAGCATCTGCTTAATAACTTCTTGGCCTGTTCTAAGAGCCTTACCCTGTAAGAGTGTTCACTTCTCTTTTTATCAAGCTCCTTTCTGTGGAGCACAGCTCCCCTTCACTGACTGGCTCCAGCCTGAGAGCTCAGAAAGAAAGCAGAGGAGGAGAATCAATCTGTAATAATGAATAGAAACAGCTTTGGAGAGAGAGGTGCCCACTGCTGTTCAGTCCTTTCCTCATCCAGCAGTTAGATGGTTAAGAACATTGATAGTTTTGTGTTTGTCTTGCTTTTGGGGAGTGGGGGGGCGGGGGCTGGCACAAACTGGGGCTATCTGAGAGTCTGGGTGGCTGAACATCTTGTTCCCTGTTTTCTGTAATGAAATTTTTTCTGATGCTGCTAGGGAGCGCCGCTCGGTTGCTATAGCAATGTTGTCAGCTGGAGTGGGAGGTTGCTGCAGGTTAGGTCTCTTGTCGTGTAAAGAGAAGATGCAAGCACATTGTGGGGTTAGGAGTGTTGCTATGCTGTGTATGCTGCTTTCTCTCAGTTACTTGTTCTGTGCACTGGTCAGAGTGCGTAAGCAAGGGATCACACCTATCGTTAGGATTCCTGTTTTCAGTTGAAACCAAAAGCAACCACTAAAACACCAATGTTAATTTTTGAAGAATCAGTTAAAAAATAAATCAAAAAACGACAAGGTTCTTTTAGAGGCACTTGCAACAGAATTCATGTCCTGCTCATGTTCTCGACTATAAATGAAACTGTTGTTTCACCCCCATACTTCGTCTCTAGGTCACCCTCAAGAGCCACTGCCACATCGCTACTGTGTGGTTACGTGCAATGTGGGACTGTGGGATGTTAACAATAAATGAGGCTCTCCTGAGCAGCGTTCTAACTTTGTGATTTATTTTTTTGCTAATAAAACAGATTTTTAATCAAATTGATGCAACCAAAGTCCTGTTAAACCCATAAAAACTATTTCTTGGAACATAAAGTAAAACATGAAGTAAAAATCTTAAGCGAATCCACAGGTTCCATAGAGTCTCTATGGATAGAAATTTCATGCTCTAGTAAAAATATAACAGTAGGGATCTATTATCGACCACCTGACCAGGACAGTAATAGTGATGATGAAATGCTAAGGGAAATTAGAGAGGCTATCAAAATTAAGAACCCAATAATAGTGGGGGATTTCAATTATCCCCATATTGACTGGGAACATTTCACTTCAGGACGAAATGCAGAGATAAAATTTCTCGATACTTTAAATGACTGCTTCATGGAGCAGCTGGTACGGGAACCCACAAGGGGAGAGGCGACTCTAGATTTAATCCTGAGTGGAGCGCAGGAGCTGGTCCAAGAGGTAACTATAGCAGGACCGCTTGGAAATAGTGACCATAATACAATAGCATTCAAAATCCCTGTGGTGGGAAGAACATCTCAACTGCCCAACACTGTGGCCTTTAATTTCAAAAGGGGGAACTATACAAAAATGAGGGGGTTAGTTAGACAAAAGTTAAAAGGTACAGTGACTAAAGTGAAATCCCTGCAAGTTGCGTGGGCCCTTTTTAAAGACACCATAATAGAGGCCCAACTTCAATGTATACCCCAACTTAAGAAACACAGTAAAAGAACTAAAAAAGAGCCACCGTGGCTTAACAACCACGTAAAAGAAGCAGTGAGAGATAAAAAGACTTCCTTTAAAAAGTGGAAGTCAAATCCTAGTGAGGCAAATAGAAAGGAGCACAAACACTGCCAACTTAAGTGCAAGAGTGTAATAAGAAAAGCCAAAGAGGAGTTTGAAGAACGGCTAGCCAAAAACTCCAAAGGTGGTAATAAAATGTTTTTTAAGTACATCAGAAGCAGGAAGCCTGCTAAACAACCAGTGGGGCCCCTTGACGATCGAAATACAAAAGGAGCGCTTAAAGACGATAAAGTCATTGCGGAGAAACTAAGTGGATTCTTTGCTTCAGTCTTCACGGCTGAGGATGTTAGGGAGATTCCCAAACCTGAGCTGGCTTTTGTAGGTGACAAATCTGAGGAACTGTCTCAGACTGAAGTGACACTAGAGGAGGTTTTGGAATTAATTGATAAACTCAACATTAACAAGTCACCGGGACCAGATGGCATTCACCCAAGAGTTCTGAAAGAACTCAAATGTGAAGTTGTGGAACTATTAACTAAGGTTTGTAACCTATCCTTTAAATCGGCTTCGGTACCCAATGACTGGAAGTTAGCTAATGTAACGCCAATATTTAAAAAGGGCTCTAGGGGTGATCCCGGCAATTACAGACCGGTAAGTCTAACGTCGGTACCGGGCAAATTAGTTGAAACAATAGTAAAGAATAAAATTGTCAGACACATAGAAAAACATAAACTCTTGAGCAATAGTCAACATGGTTTCTGTAAAGGGAAATCGTGTCTTACTAATCTATTAGAGTTCTTTGAAGGGGTTAACAAACATGTGGACAAGGGGGATCCAGTGGACATAGTGTACTTAGATTTCCAGAAAACCTTTGACAAGGTCCCTCACCAAAGGCTCTTACGTAAATTAAGCTGTCATGGGATAAAAGGAAAGGTCCTTTCATGGATTGAGAACTGGTTAAAGGACAGGGAACAAAGGGTAGGAATTAATGGTAAATTCTCAGAATGGAGAGGGGTAACTAGTGGTGTTCCCCAAGGGTCAGTCCTAGGATCAGTCCTATTCAATTTATTCATAAATGATCTGGAGAAAGGGGTAAACAGTGAGGTGGCAAAGTTTGCAGATGATACTAAACTACTCAAGATAGTTAAGACCAAAGCAGATTGTGAAGAACTTCAAAAAGATCTCACAAAACTAAGTGATTGGGCAACAAAATGGCAAATGAAATTTAATGTGGATAAATGTAAAGTAATGCACATTGGAAAAAATAACCCCAACTATACATACAACATGATGGGGACTAATTTAGCTACAACGAGTCAGGAAAAAGATCTTGGAGTTATCGTGGATAGTTCTCTGAAGATGTCCACGCAGTGTGCAGAGGCGGTCAAAAAAGCAAACAGGATGTTAGGAATCATTAAAAAGGGGATAGAGAATAAGACTGAGAATATATTATTGCCCTTATATAAATCCATGGTACGCCCACATCTCGAATACTGTGTACAGATGTGGTCTCCTCACCTCAAAAAAGATATTCTAGCACTAGAAAAGGTTCAGAAAAGAGCAACTAAAATGATTAGGGGTTTAGAGAGGGTCCCATACGAGGAAAGATTAAAGAGGCTAGGACTCTTCAGTTTGGAAAAGAGAAGACTAAGGGGGGACATGATAGAGGTCTATAAAATCATGAGTGATGTTGAGAAAGTGGATAAGGAAAAGTTATTTACTTATTCCCATAATACAAGAACTAGGGGTCACCAAATGAAATTAATAGGCAGCAGGTTTAAAACAAATAAAAGGAAGTTCTTCTTCACGCAGCGCACAGTCAACTTGTGGAACTCCTTACCTGAGGAGGTTGTGAAGGCTAGGACTATAACAATGTTTAAAAGGGGACTGGATAAATTCATGGTGGCTAAGTCCATAAATGGCTATTAGCCAGGCTGGGTAAGAATGGTGTCCCTAGCCTCTGTTCGTCAGAGGATGGAGATGGATGGCAGGAGAGAGATCACTTGATCATTGCCTGTTAGGTTCACTCCCTCAGGGGCACCTGGCATTGGCCACTGTCGGTAGACAGATACTGGGCTAGATGGACCTTTGGTCTGACCCGGTACGGCCTTTCTTATGTTCTTATGTTCTTATACAAGGCCCAAATAAACTTTCCCCACTCTCCCCTCCAAAAAACAAACCATCCAAACCCTACACCCTTTCAAATGAGTGCAAATAGAAACTGCATCCATAAAACACAGCAGTAGTCTTTTAACTTGTTTGTGGAGCGTTAGCTTCAAAAACAGACTGTTCATAAAAACAAAGTCTCCGAGATCTTAAATACACCAGGCAGTAAGTGTCTTGGAGCTGATAAATCCCTTTAGGAAAAACAAACTCTATAGTAGAGGTGTGGTGATGTAGCAAACCTGTGAGAAAGTGCTAACCTCTTCCAGAGGCCTGGCCTGCACCTATAGCGTCGGTCAATTTAGCTCTGTAGCTCAGGGTGTGAAATAGTCACACTCCGGAGAGACCTAGTTAAATCTGTCTAAGCTCCAGTGTAGACACCATTCGGCCAGTGGAAGAATCTACCATTGACCAAGCTACGGCCTCTCAAGCGAGTGGGTTTACTATAGGAGTGGAAGCCCATCGCTATAGCAAGTGTCTACACTCCAGCACGGCTACAGCTGTGCCTCTGTGGTGCCTGTAGCGTAGATACACGGAGAGAGAGTGAGCCTGTATCGGGCCTCGGCACAAGGCTGCTCTGCTGATCCCCAGCACCATGGCAAGCTGTTATAAAATCTCTCCTATGGCTTGTGCACTCTAACGATGCCTTTGCTTGTCCAGAAGGAAGTAGGTATAAAAAACAAACCATGGAGGCTGGAGCAGTGATAAAGCAGCATGCTGCAGCTTCCACCTGGATGCCAGGGGTTTGTCCCTCTGCATGAACGAGGCGACCAGGAATTTCTGGGCTCCCTGCTCTGTGATTTTTCCAGGGACAGAGGTGAGACTGACCGGTCTGTAGTTTCCTGGATTCTCCTTCTTCCCTTTTTTAAAGGTGGGCACTAGATTTTCCTTTTTCCAATTATCTGGGACCTCCCCCGATCATCACAAGTTTTCAGAGATCATGGCCAATGGCTCTGCAATCACATCAGCCAACTCCCTCTGAACCCTCAGATGCATTAGATCCGGCCCCATGGAATTGTGCATGTCCAGCTTTTCTAAATAGTCCTTAACCTGTTCTTTCACCACTGAGGGCTGCTAACCTCCTCCCCATACTGTGCTGCCCCGTGCAGCCGTCTGGGAGCTGACCTTGTCTGTGCAGACCGAGGCAAAAAAAGCATTGAGTACTTCAGCTTTTTCCACATCCTCTGTCACTAGGTTGCCTCCCCCATTCAGTACGGGTCTCACACTTCCCTGTCCGTCTTCTTGTTGCTAACCTACCTGTAGAAACCCTTCTTGTTACCCTCCACATCCCTTACTAGCTGCAACTCCAAGTGTGATTACATTATGATTACCCTTCCTGATTACACCCCTGCATGCTCAAGCAATATTTTTAAACTTCTCCCTAGTTATTTGTCCAAATTTCCACTTCTTGTAAGCTTCCTTTTTGTGTTTAAGCTCACCAAAGATTTCTCTGTAAAACCAAGCTGGTTGCCTGCCATATTTGCTGTTCTTTCTGTACATTGGGATGGTTTGTTCCTGCGCCCTCAACAAGCCTTCTTTAAAATACAGCCAGCTCTCCTGGACTCCTTTCCCCCTCATATTAGCCTCCCAGGGGATCCTGCCCAGCAGTTCCCTAGGGAGTCAGTCTGCTTTTCTGAAGTCCAGGGTCCGTATTCTGCTGCTCTCCTGTCTTCCTTTTGTCGGGATCCTGAACTCGACCATTTCATGGTCACTGCTGCCCAGGTTGCCACCCACTTCTAATTCCCCTACTAACTCTTCCCTGTTTGTGAGCAGCAGGTCAAGAGGAGCACGGCCCCTAGTTGGTTCCTCCAGCACTTGCACCAGGAAGTTGTCCCCAACACTCTCCAAAAACTTCCTGGATTGTCTATGCACCGCTGTATTGCTCTCCCAGCAGCTGTCAGGGTGATGAAGTCCCCCATAAGAACCAGGACCTGTGATCTGGAAACTTCTGTTAGGTGTCCAAAGAAAATCTTGTCTGCCTCCTCCTCCTGGTCTGGTGGTCTATAGCAGACGCCCACCACAACATCACCCTTGTTGCTCTCGCCTCTAAACTTAACCCAAGGACTCTCAACAGGCTTTTCTCCGGTTTCATGCGGGAGCTCTGAGCAATCATACTGCTCCCTTTCATACAGTGCAACTCCTCCACCGTTTCTGCCTTGCCTCTCCTTCCTGAACAGTTTATACCCGTCCTTGACAGTGCTCCAGTCATGTGAGTTACCCCACCAAGTCTCTGTCGTTCCAGTCACATCATAGTTCCTTGACTGTGCCAGGACCAATTCTTCCTGCTTGTTTTCCAGGCTTCTTGCGTTTGTGTACAGCCACCTAAGATAAGTAGCCGATTGCCCTTCTTTCTCAGTATGAATCAGGAGGCCTCCCCGGTTACACCCTCTTCCTTGTGTTTCCTCCCAGTATCCCACTTTCCTCCGGGCTTAGGTCACCACCCCCCGGCGAACCTAGTTTAAAACCCTCCTCAGTAGGTTAGCCAGCCTGCCTGCGAAGAGGTTCTTCCCGCTCTTCACTAGGTGGATTCCTTCTCTTCCTAGCAGTCCTTCCTTCCAAACAATTCTGCCTGGCGGGCTGAAGAGGAGCTGGGAGCCTGGAAACAGCAGCTTCCAAACGCCTCGGGTCTTGGGTCCCCATTAGCCCACCAGGCAGGAGGCTGGACAGACAGGGTGCCTGGCAGCATGCCAGAATGGTTGCTGAGGAGCTAGGTGGGAGAGCTGGCAGGAGACTCGGCTGTCTGGATTCTGTTGGAGCTTCGTCAAAATCTTACTGTCTTTGCAACGTTTCTGTGTAGGTGAATCTGTCGTCCCTGGTGCAGAACTGTTCTGTTGGAGGATTTCTAGGCCGCTCTAGTGAGCAGCCGGGCTGGGTTGGAACCGTGTGCCTGCTAGCCAGTACCGAATGGAGGTTAATGGAGGGAATTTGGGTTTTCTGCAGCAGCAGGAGGAGAGGCTGACTTGTGGGTTAGATTTGGCATCCTGGCAAGCTGCCTCAGGAGACTGGAGGTACCAGACCCAAGCCTGGGAATAGTGTAGGGAAAAGCCACTGTTCTTTCCCTGCTCTTTGTTTCTGAGCATGCCTTTCCCATGCGTTCCCCTGTGCTGCTCACCAAAGCACTGAGATTTGTTTACACTGATGTGTTTCCTGCGCATGTTTTGGCAGCTTTAAAATACTTGGGATTTCCATTCACTGGGGCAGGGATTTTAAGCATCAGAGTCCTCCTATAACAGGTGGAGACCTTCGAGTTTGTCACCAGTACAGTACAGCTGATTCCCATGCCGTGGAGAGGTCTGATGGCTCTAGGCCAGGGGTAGGCAACCTATGGCACGGGTGCTGAAGGCGGCACGCGAGCTGATTTTCAGTGGCGCACTCACTGCCTGGGTCCTGGCCCCTGGTCCGGGGGGCTCTGCATTTTAATTTAATTTTAAATAAAGCTTCTTAAACATTTAAAACCTTATTTACTTTACATACAACAATAGTTTAGTTATATAGTATAGACTTATAGAAAGAGACCTTCTAAAAACATTAAAATGTATGACTAGCACGCGAAACCTTAAATTAGTGTGAATAAGTGAAGACTCGGCACAGCACTTCTGAAAGGTTGCCGACCCCTGCTCTAGGCAGAGCAATCCTAGCTATGTCTCAGCACCATGTCCTGTACATTACTGTGCTTTTCTAAACTGAAAAATAACAGCCCCCCCCCCCCCCTCCATGGCTCTAATTCCTCACTTTCTGCTTCATGTCAATTATAGACAGTCCGTGGATCCCAAAGTGCTTTACAGACCATGTACTGTTGGGGTCGCTTCACCCATCTCTGGGACGGAAATGCAGCCTCTGTTCTATTCTAGCCACGCTGCAAAGCTGGTTTTGTTAGTGGTGTGGGAGGAGAAGTGACAATTCTGTATTCAGTTAAAATCGCAGGAGGAATTTAGGACGGCCGAATGTGATTATCGGTGAGGGAACTCAGACCCTTCCGGGGCAAGTGCCAGGGGACCTTTACGTGATCAGTGCCTGTTTGTCTCCTCCTGAAATCAGGGTGGTGATGAAATACAACTGTAGGAAAACAGTCCTAAACACTGATGTCACTGCTGGTCATCCCATTCCCAGTGTATCTAACCCCATCTCTATCAGACAGACGAGTCAGGGGTCCTTAGAATTCTTAGGTTCATGTTTGATGACCTCAGCTGTATGAGGGAGTGGGAAGCCCCATTATCAAGACTATATAATCTCCTCCTAGGATGGATTCCTGTAAGCCAAGTGAAGAGTTCTCCCTTGTGCACTGCTGAGAGGCTCAAAAGCCTCCCCTTTACAGAACTCCCCTAAAGAGGTCAGCAGCACGTGGCTTTCATTGGAGAGGTGCCCTGTCAGCGGGATGCCTCCCCTTTTCCACCTTCTTTTAAATGCTGCTTTGAGTATTGTCTTTGCCTTCGATGGCGTTGTCATTATTCCTATAGCGTAGAGCAGTGGCTCTCAGCCAGGGGTACGCAGGGGTCTTCTGGGGGGACATCAACTCATCTAGAGATTTGCCTAGTTTTACAACAGGCTACAGAAAAAGCCCTAGGAAAGCCAGTACAAACTCAGATTTCATACAGACACTGAGGTGTTTATACTGCTCTGTATACTATACACTGCCATGTAAGAACAGTGTTTATATTCCAATTGATTTATAATTATAGGGTAAAAATGCTAAAGTCAGCAATTTCTTAGTACTAGTGGGCTGGGACACTTTTGTATTTTTATGCCTGATTTTGTAAGCAAGTAGTTTTTAAGTGAGGTGAAACTTGGGATACACAAGACAAATCGGACTCCTGCAAGGGGTACAGTAGTCTGTCTGGAAAGGTGGAGAGCCACTGGCAGAGTGTCTCATTAAAATGCCTCTTCCTGCTTGTTTAAGAAGTGTGTATGTGGTGTCCTGGGCACCTTACCTACATAGGAACCACTTACAGACTGGCAGGCTACAGCAGAGTTACCTGCTTGTTAACAAACCTCCTGTCTTCCATTATTTGTCAGTCAAGAGCCTGGCCAAAAAAAGATTGTTTTAAAAAAAAAAACCCTGGGTCACCCATGCTTTAGATTTCATAGCATTGCCCCAAACCTAAGACTGTGTCTGCTTTCGGGTGCTGGGATTTCCCTGAGAGCGTGGCCGCTTTTCACTCTGTGTTGATTGGATTGGTGGTCTGAGCCCTCACAGGTTGCTACATCTTGGAGAAAAGCAGCTTTTCTTACTGAGGAATGTGGGAGTCTTTACAATTCTGTTCAGATCAGATAAAATATACTTTAAAAAAAATCCTGGCTTCTCCTTATGTGTCAGAAACTCAAACTGATCCGCAGACCAAAAGTCATCAGCTTGGCTTGGACGGAAGTAGATAGCGACCTGTAAACTGCTTAGACTGCCTGGGCAAGTGGGTCCTCAGATCCACAATGGGTTTCAGTCAGTTTTAAATGTAAGTTTTCAGGATGCCAGGGAGGGAGGAACACCAAGAAATGAGATTAAAAATCAGCACAAAGTGAAGTCTGTTGTATTAAAGCCCCAACGCCAGAATGGGGCTGCTGTGTGTTCATGCCCCTCCTCGCTGGTAACGTTGAATTGGTTCCATTTATTCAGATCCAGATTTTTGAAGATGGAGCAGATACAACATCTCCAGAAACCCCCGACTCCTCTGCCTCAAAGGTCCCCAAAAGAGGTATGGTCCCCTCGCCTGTCTCACGCGTCCTTCTCTCCCCTTCATTCCAGCCCAAGAGGGATCCATAGGTCAGACACCCAGCATTGCCTAGAACCGGAGCTCTTGGGGAAATCTTCACCCATCCCTTCTACCTTTGCTCCCTCTGCTGGGGCACTTCCTGGTGCACTGCTCCTTTAGTTTAGCGTTCCAAGTGCATCTCAGCAAGCACCCAGGGAAAGGCTTTAAAGGCCACCCAGGAGCCCCACTAAGGGCTGGATCCAGAGCCCTCTGAAGTTGATGGGAGGCTGCTGTCAAGTTTGCCATCATGCAGGTAAGGTTCGGATTCAAGGCCAGGGGGGCGAGAACATCACTGGTTTCTTCCTCAGGTCCTTGAGCGTTCAGTGGTATTGAAATCCACGCCGGCTTGAGCTCAGGTAGAATGCTGGTGGGCGATGGGTAAATGAGGCAAGAAGCATGTCCACACTGCCTGGGGAAAGGCGGACTAAGGAACTAGCCTCCAGTGGTAAGGGGGCTGGGCAGTGGGTGGCAGCTTGTTTCCTTAAATGTTGCTGCCTTTTAATGTCATTAGGCCTCTGTTTATCCCTGTATGATGAGCCTGTCGTCCCATTTCTGTCTCCTCTCGAAATAGTCCCTAATGTTCAGTCTCTCCTCACGTGGAAGTCTTTCTAGGCCTCTATTAACCCCCATTGCCCTTCGTTGTCCTCCTACCTCCCAGCCGCCCATTGAGGAGGTGACTAGAACTGAACATCGTATCCAGGGGAGAGCATCCCCCGGAGTTAGCCAGTGGTATTATAATAGCGTCAGTGTTTGCTCACCCTGTTCCTAATGTTTTGTTTGCTGCTTCACACTGAGGAGTGGATCTCACCGAACTGCTTACAGCGATCTCCAGGTCTCCTTCCTAAGTGCTGGGTTTTCAGTCAAGTGTAGCAGAGTGTCCAGGCAGTTCAGGTAGTACCTTCCCATGTGCAGTACCTTGCACTGAACCTCATCTGCCATTGTGCTGCCCAGCTGTGTAGCTTTGATCCCTCTGAAGCTCCGTATTTGAGAGAGATTCTGGAGAAAGGCTTGTAGGTTGTGAGTTGGACTTTGCCTACCTCCTGGTGGAGAGTGAGCTCCAGTTTGCCCTGCTTTCTCCAGCCCTGGTAGCTGGACTCTTGTACCTTGTGGCATCCCAGCGGGTGCTGTGTGAAGAAGTAAGAGGTTGGGGGAGAAGAGCTCATGAAGAGCCAGAGAGGCTAGAGTGGTGGATATTGACAGAGGGATCTGGGGAATTGCCTCAGAAAATGAGGGAGGGTGAGGAACGAACACACACACACACACACACACACACACACACACACACACACACACACACACACTGCAGATACTAGATCAGAGAGGGTGAAGTGAACGGTGAGGAGTAGTCACTGGCTGGGTGTTTGAGATGAGTTGCTCAAACCTGTGAGCTGTGGATCTGGCTGGTGGAGGTGATGGTGGGAGACCAAGAAGAATGAGGAAGGTGGAAGGGGTCAAAGCACACAGGGTCAGCTGCAGTGCTCTTTGGAGAAGCAAAATGCAGACACATGAAGTGTGGCTCCATGCCAGGGAGTTTCCATAGAAACAGCAGCGTCTGCTGCAGTCTCTGCCTCTGCAGTATACGATGCAGAGATTTCAATTCCCATAAATCTAGCACCTTCTCTACTAAAAGGAATAAAGGTGTAAGAAGCACAGTGGAGATGGTTGGGGTCTTTGATTTATGAGCTGCTTCTATAGTGTCTATTATCTGGGCAGCTGATGCCTCAATTCACATTATTACACACACGCAAACAGAGTTCTACCCACAATGAATGACATACAAACAGCTATCATGGTGCAAGCCACAATATCAGACCCATCAAATATCCAAGACCAAAACAAGGTATGAAATTTACCCAAACAGATCCTCCTCTTGTGCTTGGTGTACACAACTTCTGCACTTAACTCACGGTTGTATGCTAAAATTGTACATTTTCATCATGCCTACGCACTCCTGTACACGGGAATCACTTTGCTCACCACTAAACTGTAGCTGTCTCCGGAGTGAAATGCAGCAGCTGTTCAACAGCGTACATCAAAGATACAAACAGTTCAGGACAGGAGGTGAAGAAAAATCCTGAATCCAAGTGAAAATGCCCTTTATGTGGAATTGGATTTTAGCCCAGACTCCAGCGTTTGCACCTGTTCATTTAAATGCCAGGACACCCTTGATTGTCAGAGTTGGTCAGGAGCTCTGTTTGCTGTTTTATAGAGGAAAGCGCAAACAGAGCACCTGGCCAACTACGACCGACACAACCCCTCGTAACAACTTATGGGGCTTTAACGTAATCATTCCAGGAAGAATGGCCAGCTTCAGACTAGCCAACACATGCTGCAGTCTGTTGGATTCTCCTGGGCAGGCGCCCATTCTATAGTGAGAGAGCCTGACCCTGATTACGTGGAGCCCTGACAGGATCACAGCCCCGAAGCATTAAGCTCTCTCCATGCATTACATTGTAATCTAGATCTTCAAGGTTAAACTCAGGCAACTGCACAGATACAGTTGAGTGTGCAACTTACATGCGTGTGCAAATCAAGTATAGTGCAGCCTCTCTTGAGGGGTCGACAAGCATTGGTTGCTGAACATAGATGGTCATTTAACAAAGGTGGAGGAGAAACCTACTCGAAATTTGGAGGTACCTTTTGAGTTTTGGTTGATCACAGGATGACTATGAGCCGCCAATGTGATATGGCCATTAAAAAAGCTAATGCGGTCTTGGGATGCATCAGGCGAGGTATTTCCAGTAGAGATAAGGAGGTGTTAGTATCGTTATACAAGGCACTGGTGAGACCTCATCTGGAATATTGTACGCAGTTCTGGTCTCCCATGTTTAAGAAGGATGAATTCAAACTGGAACAGGTTCAGAGACGGGTACTAGGATGATCCGAGGAATGGAAAATCTGCCTTATGAAAGGAGACTCAAAGAGCTTGTCTTGTTTAGCCTAACCAAAAGAAGGCTGAGGGGAGATATGACTGCTCTCTATAAATATATCAGAAGGATAAATATCAGGGAGGGAGAGGAATTATTTAAGTTCAGTACCAATGTGGACACAAGAACAAATGGATATAAACTGGACACTAGGAAGTTTAGACTTGAAATTAGATGAAGGTTTCTAACATCAGAGGAGTGAAGTTCTGGAACAGCCTTCCAAGGGGAGTAGTGGGATCAAAAGACATATCTGGCTTCAAGACTAAGCTTGATAAGTTTATGGAGGGGATGGTATGATGGGACAGACTAATTTTGGCAATTAATTCATCTTTGACTACTAGCGGTAAATATGCCCAATGGCCTATGATGGGATGTTAGAAGGGTGGGCTCTGAGTTACTACAGAGAATTCTTTCCTGGGTGCTGGCTGGTGAGTCTTGCCCACATGCTCAGGGTTTAGCTGGTCCCATATTTGGGGTCGGGAAGGAATTTTCCTCCAGGGCAGATTGGCAGAGGCCCTGGAGGTTTTTCGCCTTCCTCTGCAGCATGGGGCATGGGTCACTTGCTGGAGGATTCTCTGCACCTTGAAGTCTTTAAACCACGATTTGAGGACTTCAGTAACTCAGACATAAGTTAGGGGTTTGTTACAGGAGTGGGTGGGTGAGATTCTGTGGCCTGCATTGTGCAGGAGGTCAGACTAGATGATCATAATGGTCCCTTCTGACCTTAAAGTCTATGAGAGGAGCTCAGAAGGCAAGAAGTTGCCTCACACAGCTGGTCTCTTCTATGCACTTAATTTTATTTGCACACATGTAGCTGGTTAAATGCCTAACTTTCCTTGTGCTCAGTAAGATATCTGACTGGTGCTCATAAGTTAGTCATGTGGAGAATTTCACATGACTAACTATAGAAACATATTTTAGTTTACCAAGCGATGTTACAGGCCTGAGATGCCTTTAGCTGGCCCTGTTTTATGGATATATATATAAAATCACCTTTGATTACCAGATGGAATCTAATTGGTGGAGACACGGTCACATGTCTCTACTTGTGTGTTCCTGAAAAAGGGGCTTTTTAGGCTTGAGATGATCCAAAGCTCTCTGAAATCTTGCAGTCATCTAACCAGAGGCAAGGATAGATGTCATGGGCTTGTTGTTATATTTTGAAATACACCTCTACCCCGATATAACGCTGTCCTCGGGAGCCAAAATATCTAACCGCGTTATAGGTGAAACCGCATGATATAGAACTTGCTTTGATCTGCCAGAGTGTGCAGCCCCGCCCCCCCTCCTCCCCCCCCCCCCGGAGCGCTGCTTTACCGCGTTATATCCGAATGCGTGTTATATCGGGTGGCGTTATATCAGGGTAGAGGTGTAGTTGATATTCCTTGAATCATAGAAGATGAGGGTTGGAAGAGCCCTCAGGGGGTACCCCCTGCTCAGAGCAGGACCAGAAGAGGCCTTCTAATTCAGCATGCCTGCTCGCTTCAATGCACTGTGACCTTCCTTCTTCCCAGACTTTTCATTCCTCCTCCTAGACACACATCTAGGGATCCTTCAGCTAGACCTAGACCTTGGGCTCAACTCGTAGTGACACACAGGATTCTGGAGAGTGAGTGGGGACTCCCCTCTGCCCTGCTGCTCATGTGCCAAGAGCCCTGTGTGGTACGTCACAAACAGCTCATGGTTCTTGGTTTTTCTGTTTTATTTCCAGAATCTTCGGAAGCTGCCAAAGCCAGCAAATTGGTGAGTACTTCAGCGTGAGACCCTGCCGCCTGCTTGGAGAAACTCATTCCATCACGTCAGTGTGTTGGCTTTTGGGAGGGGAGGGTTTGTGCACGCTAATCTGCTGAATTCCCTGCATTAGCTCTTCCTGCCTTTCCAGAGTGTAACCAAACGTCTGTCTCTCAGAACGAATGCACATGCACACAGCAGGGCCAGGATTTCAACCAGTGAACATAGCAGATTAAAGAGGGCAAAAAAGGAAACCCCCAAATAAAATGGCTAGTGAGGAAAATCTAGCTTTTGCGTTATCTGGGTGTTCCACAAGGGATTCGCCTGGGTCAGTCAAGAGCAAGGCACATCAAAAATAGCTTTATTCCAAATGACCAGAAACCTTTTTGGTTTGTTACAAGCAGCCCTCTCACAGGGGGGTCACACTGGTGGGAGGGAGGTGAACAGTCTATTGTTTTGGGGTGGGGGGGTCATTCTTCATTTGATTCAGTATTGCAGAGCCTGCCCCTGAATGCTCTCCAGTAATGTGAAATTGCGATTTCCCTCCAAATGACCCTACGTTTCAGAGAAGGAAGTAACACTCTCTCTCTCTTTCTTTAACAGCATATTTTAAATTCACCTTTTCTGCTGAAAACCTGTTGGGTTTCTTGGCTATGTGCCTAGTTTCCAGTTAAGCTTTATATATACTGCCCTACTTGTCTTTGTCCAGGAGTCCTGGTGGCTCGTACAAGACCTACATGGGTGCCCGTTACTGTGTCTGGGTGTCCAATCACAGAACTGGAACGGACCTCGAGAGGTCGTCTAGTCCAGTCCCCTGCACTCATGGCAGGACTAAGGATTAGCTAGACCATCCGTGACAGGGGTTTGTCCAACCGGCTCTTAAACATCTCCAGTGATGGAGATTCCACAACCTCCCTAGGCAATTCATTCCAGTACTTAACCACCCTGACAGTTAGGAAGTTTTTCCTAATGTCCAACCTAAACCTCCCTTGCTGCAATTTAAGCCCTTTGCTTCTTGTCCTATCCTCAGAGGTTAAGAAGAACATTTTTTCTTCCTCCTCCTTGTAACAACCGTTTACATACTTGAAAACTGTTATCATGTCCCCTCTCCATTTTCTCTTCTCCAGAGTAAACAAACCCAATTTTTTCTATCTTCCCTCAGAGCTCATGTTTTCTAGACCTTTCATCATTTTTTGTTGCTCTTCTCTGGACTCTGCAATTTGTCCACCTCCTTCCTGAAATGTGGTGCCCAGAACTGGACACACTACTCCAGTTGAGGCCGTATCAGTGCGGAGTAGAGCTGAAGAATTACTTCGTGTCTTACTTATAACACTCCTGCTAATACAGCCCAGAATTACGTTTGCTTTTTTAAAAACAGCATTACACTGTTGACTCATTTAGTTGTGATCCACTATGACCCCCAGATCCCTTTCTGCAGTGCTCCTTCCTAGGCAGTAATTTCCCATTTTGTATGTGTGCAACTGATTGTTCCTGGCTAAGTGGAGGACTTTGGATTTGTACGTATTGAATTTCATCCTATTTACTTCAGACCATTTCTCCAGGTTGTCCAGATCATTTTGAATTTTAATCCTATCCTCCAAAGCACTTGCAACCCCTCCCAGCTTGGTATCGTCCGCAAACTCTATGCCATTATCTAAATCATTGATGAAGATATTGAACAGAACCAGACCCAGAACTGATCCCTGCGGGACCCCACTCATTATGCCCTTCCAGCATGACCGTGAACCACTGATAACTACTCTCTGGGAACGGTTTTCCAACCAGTTTTGCACCCACCTTATAGTAGCTCCATCTAGGTTTCATTTCCCTAGTTTATTTATGGGATGGTCACGCGAGACCATATCAAAAGCTTTACTAAAATCAAGATATACCATGTCTACCGCTTCCCCCATATCCACAAGGCTTGTTACCGTGTCAAAGAAGCTACCAGGTTAGTTTGACACGATTTGTTCTTGACACATCCATGCTGACTGTTACTTATCACCTTATTATCTTCTAGATGTTTGCAAATTGATTGCTTACTTGTTTGCTCCATTATGTTTCCGAGTACAGAAGTTAAGCTGACTGATCTGTAATTCCCCAGGTTGTCCTTATTTCCCTTTTTGTAGATGGGCACTAGATTTGCCCTTTCCAGTCTTCTGGAATCTCTTCCGTCGTCCATGACTTCTCAAAGATAATCGCTAATGGCTCAGATATCTCCTCAGTCAGCTCTTTGAGTATTCTAGGATGCATCTCATCAGGCCCTGGTGACTTGAAGACATCTAACTTGTCCAAGTGACTTGTTCTTTCTGTATTTTAGCCTCTTCTGATCCTACTTCATTTTCACTGGCATTCACTATGTTAGACGTCCGGTCACCACCAGCCTTCTTGGTGGAAAAACTAAACAAACAAGTAATTAAGCACTTCTGTCATTTCCACATGTTCTGTAATTATTTTCCCCTCATTAAGTAATGAGCTTACCCTGTCCTTGGTCTTCCTCTTGCGTCGAATGTATTTGTAGAATGTTTTCTTGTTCCCCTTTGTGTGTCTAGCTAGTTTGATCTCGTTTTGTGCCTTGGTCTTTCTAATTTTGTCCCTACATACTTGTGTTGTTGGTTTATATTCATCCTTCGTAATTTGACCTAGTTTCCACTTTTTGTAGGATTCTATTTTGTTTTTCAGATCATTGAAGATCTCCCGGGTAAGCCAGGGTAGTCTCTTGCCATACTTCCTATTTTCCTACACAGAGGGATAGTTTGCTTTTGTGCCCTGAAAAATTGCCAACTGTCTTCAGTTGTTTTTCCCCCTAGACTTGTGGGATTTTACTTACCAACTCCCTGAGTTTGCTAAAGTCGCCTTCTTGAAATCATAGAATCATAACATCTTAGCATATCAGGGTTGGAAAGGACCTCAGGAGGTATCTAGTCCAGCCCCCTGGTCAAAGCAGGACTCATCTCGAACTAAATCATCCCAGCCAGGGCTTTGTCAAGCCTGACCGTAAAAACCTCTAAGGAAGGAGATTCCACCACCTCCCTAGGGAACCCATCCAAGTGCTTCACCACCCTCCTAGCGAAATAGTGTTTCCTAATATCCAACCTAAACCTCCCCCACTGCAACCTGAGACCATTACTCGTTGTTCTGTCATCTAGTACCACTGAGAACAGTCTAGATCCATCCTCTTTGCAACCCCCTTCCAGGTAGCTGAAAGCAGCTATCAAATCCCTCCCCCCCCATATTCTTCTTTTCTGCAGACTAAACAATCCCAGTTCCCTCAGCCTCTCCTCATAAGTCATGTGCTCCAGCCCCCTAATCATTTTTGTTGCCCTCCGCTGGACTCTCTCCAATTTTTCTATATCCTTCTTGTAGTGTGGGGCCCAAAACTGGACACAGTACTCCAGATGAGGCCTCATCAATGTCGAATAGAGGGGAATGAGCACGTCCCTCGATCTGCTGGCAATGCCTCTACTTATGCAGCCCAAAATGTCATTAGCCTTCTTGGCAACAAGGGCACACTGTTGACTCATATCCAGCTTCTCGTCCACTGTAACCGCTAGGTCCTTTTCTGCAGAACTGCTTCCTAGCCATTCGGTCCCTAGTCTGTAGCAGTGCATGGGATTCTTCTGTACTAAGTGCAGGACTCTGCACTTGTTCTTGTTGAACCTCATCAGATTTCTTTTGGCCCAATCCTCTAATTTGTCTAGGTCCCTCTGTATCCTATCCCTACCCTCCGGCGCATCTACCACTCCTCCCAGTTTAGTGTCATCTGCAAACTTGCTGAGTGCAGTTCACGCCATCCTCCAGATCATTAATGAAGATATTGAACAAAACTGGCTCCAGGACCGACCCTTGGGGCACTCCGCTTGATACTGGCTGCCAACTAGACATGGAGCCGTTGATCACTACCCGTTGAGCCCGACCATCTAGCCAGCTTTCTATCCACCTTATAGTCTATTCATCCAGCCCATACTTCTTTAACTTGCCGGCAAGAATACTGTGGGAGACCGTATCAAAAGCTTTGCTAAAGTCAAGGAATAACACGTCCACTGCTTTCCCATTGTCTTTATAGTGCTGTTCTCCCTTCTACCATCCCTTAGAATCATGAACTCTGCCATTTCATGATCACTTTCACCCAAGCTGCCTTCCACTTTCAAATTCTCAACCAGTTCCTCCCTATTTGTCAAAATCAAATCTAGAACAGCCTCTCCCCTGGTAGCTGTCTCCACCTTCTGAAATAAAAAATGTCTCCAATACATTTGAAGAATTTATTGGATAATCTGTGCCCTGCTGTGTTATTTTCCCAACAGATGTCTGGGTAGTTGAAGTCCCCCGTCACCACCAAGTCCTGTGCTTTGGATGATTTTGTTAGTAGTTTTAAAAAAAAGCCTCATCCACCTCTTCTTCCTGGTTAAGTGGTCTGTAAGAGACCTCTGCCATGACATCACCCTTGTTTTTTACCCTTTTTATCCTTATCCAGAGACTTTCAACAAGTCTGTCTCTTATTTCCATCTCAACCTCAGTTCAAGTGTATACATTTTTAATATCTAAGGCAAAATCTCCTCCCTTTTTTCCCTGCTGGTCCTTCCTGAGCAAGCTGTACCCTTCTATACCAATATTCCTGTCATGTGTATTATCCCACCAGGTCTCTGTGATGCCAATTATAGATTCATAGATTCTAGGACTGGAAGGGACCTCGAGAGGTCATCAAGTCCAATCCCCTGCCCTCATGGCAGGACCAAATACTGTCTTAGACCATCCCGGATAGACATTTATCTAACCTACTCTTAAATATCTCCAGAGACGGAGATTCCACAACCTCCCTAGGCAATTTATTCCAGTGTTTAACCACCTTGGCAGTTAGGAACTTTTTCCTAATGTCCAACCTAAACCTCCCTTGCTGCAGTTTAAGCCCATTGCTTCTTGTTCTATCCTTAGAGGCTCAGGTGAACAAGTTTTCTCCCTCCTCCTGATGACACCCTTTTAGATACCTGAAAACTGCTATCATGTCCCCTCTCAGTCTTCTCTTTTCCAAACTAAACAAACCCAATTCTTTCAGCCTCCTTCATGGGTCATGTTCTCAAGACCTTTAATCATTCTTGTTGCTCTTCTCTGGACCCTCTCCAATTTCTCCACATCTTTCTTGAAATGCGGTGCCCAGAACTGGACACACTACTCCAGCTGAGGCCTGACCAGCGCAGAGTAGAGCGGAAGAATGACTTCTCGTGTCTTGCTCACAACACACCTGTTAATGCATCCCAGAATCATGTTTGCTTTTTTTGCAACAGCATCACGCTGTTGACTCATTTAGCTTGTGGTCCACTATAACCCCTAGATCCCTTTCTGCCGTACTCCTTCCTAGACAGTCTCTTCCCATTCTGTATGGGTGACACTGATTGTTCCTTCCTAAGTGGAGCACTTTGTATCTGTCTTTATTAAACTTCATCCTGTTTACCTCAGAGCATTTCTCCAATTTGTCCAGATCATTTTGAATTATACCCTGTCCTCCAAAGCAGTTGCAATCCCTCCCAGTTTGGTATCATCTGCAAACTTAAGAAGCGTACTTTCTATGCCAATATCTAAGTCGTTGATGAAGATATTGAACAGAGCCGGTCCCAAAACAGACCCCTGCGGAACCCCACTTGTTATACCTTTCCAGCAGAATTGGGAACGGTTAATAACTACTCTCTGAGTACGGTTATCCAGCCAGTTATGCACCCACCTTATAGTAGCCCCATCTAAGTTATATTTGCCTAGTTTATTGATAAGAATATCATGTGAGACCGTATCAAATGCCTTACTAAAGTCTAAGTATACCACATCCACCGCTTCTCCCTTATCCACAAGACTCATTATCCTATCAAAGAAAGCCATCAGATTGGTTTGACATGATTTGTTCTTTACAATTCCATGCTGGCTATTCCCTATCACCTTACCACCTTCCAAGTGTTTGCAGATGATTTCCTTAATTACTTGCTCCATTATCTTCCCTGGCACAGAAGTTAAACTAACTGGTCTGTAGTTTCCTGGGTTGTTTTTATTTCCCTTTTTGTAGATGGGCACTATATTTGCCCTTTTCCAGTCTTCTTGAATCTCTCCTGTCTCCCATGATTTTCCAAAGATAATAGCTAGAGGCTCAGATACTTCCTCTATTAGCTCCTTGAGTATTCTAGGATGCATTTCATCAGGCCCTGGTGACTTGCAGGCATCTAACTTTTCTAAGTGATTTTTAACTTGTTCTTTATTATATCTTCTAAACCTGCCCCCTTCCCATTAGCATTCACTCTGTTAGGCATTCCTTCAGACTTCTCGGTGAAGGCCGAAACAAAGAAGTCATTCAGCATCTCTGCCATTTCCAAGTTTCCTGTTACTGTTTCTCCCTCATAGTTGTTTTTATTTGTTAGTATTTCGAGTTCTTCCTGCTTATTCCCCATACTTCTTGCATTCATATACAGACATCTAAGATACTGATTTGATTCCCCCCCCCCCCACGCCTGCCCCAGTTCTGTCTTGTCTCTCCTCTATCCCTGCTATAACAGCCCATGTTCCCCCTCCAAATTCCGACCCTTCCCCCGGGTCTCCAGGTTCTTGACTTACCTGTGGGCTTTGGTCACCTGCCCCCCTCAAACCTAGTTTAAAGTCTGTTTCCTGAGCCAACAGAACATTGGAGCAGAGGCATAGATGCCACGTTTTAACCCTTCGGAGACTTTGGACAGTCTGACCACACCAGTCAAAGGCTCGGTATTTATATGGGTGCCGAGGACATTCACTGTTACATTAGCCAGGCTGCACAGGGTTTGTACGTCTTCATAACACAAGCCAAATGCTCACTGCTGGGATTGGGGGAAACTTCCCCAAGAGACAGGCAATTCCAGGGATTCTCAAACCTCAGTGACAACAAAAATCACTACACGACCCCAAAGCCCACGGCCCCATGGGGGGTGGGGGGCCAAGGCAAAACATAAGCCCAAGGGCTTCAGCCCCAGGCAGTGGGCCTGTAACCGAAGCCACGTCACGCAGGTGGTGGGGCTCAGGCTTCATCTTCAGCCTTGGGCCTCAGCAAGTCTAAGCCAGCCCTGGCGACCCCACTAAAACGGGTCACGACCCACAGTTTGAGAACTGCTGGGTTATTCCATGGTGGCTCACTTGGGTTTTTCTTGCACCGTCCTCTGAAGAATCTGATGCTGGCCACTGTGGGAGACAGAGTGTGGGCTACATGCATCTCGTGATTCCTGCTTTATAATGTGCGGTGGATATTCCTCCTCCTGCGGCCATTGCCAGTGTTGTACGTGTCTGTAGGGTTCTTTGGGCATCCTCTTAACTGCCATGTACTGCAGTCAGCCAGGATCCCCGTGGGAGCTGCATGCTCAGCTACATGCAGCCTTCCTTTCATCTTCAGGACTGGAAACTGGTTTTGCAAGTTAGGGCACTGCCAGCGCGGGCTGCATTGATTACGCAGCTTTCCTTGCGCCCTGGGATAGCCGCCCACATGGAAGCAACATGGGCTAAACGCTTTGAGCTGCACTCACAGCGTTTTGCTCACGAGTGGGGAAAGTTGCACATGTAGCTTGGGGCGTAAGTGACACTCTGACTGGTACCCTACAGATACTCATGAGACTTAGAATGGGCTTTGCTTTAGGACTTGATGTTAAAACGTCTGACTGCCCAGTTCTCCCCTCTGTGTGCGCGTGGCAAGCCTGTGCCCAGATACTGGATCATCTGCCTCTGAGCCGACATCAGATCCTAGGCAAAGGAGCCAAAGCTCAATACTGATTGCTTTAGAGACTGCATGTTCCCCCGTGCAAGGAGACTCTGCCCATTTCTTCAGTGCTATGGTGCTGAGGGCCAAATGAGTCCTGGGACAAAACCTCTAACAAAGCACATGCTCTAGACTGAGCATTCCCCAGCATTGCTGCCCATGTCAGTCGTTGCTGCTGTTTGCTGCTGATGGTCCTGAGGCTCTTCGCACTCGAAACTACAAGAGCTGAGTGCTGCAAGGGGGATTGGTTTGATAAGTTGCCATCGTCTGATCCAGATTTGGTATCTTACAAGCAAGTCTTGTTTTTACTAACCCTGTTCTTTGGCCAGTTATGGAGGAGCCAACGTTTGCTGGCTGAAAGTACATGGCAAGTGTCTTGCTAGGGAGTATGGCACTAGCTTAGGAAATGCTGTCAAAATCGGTGTCATCTCCTCCTGTGTGTGATGACCCTTCCATTGGCCAAGAAAGATCAGATGTTACTCGGTAAAACTCAGAGCTACTGGGCTGTCCAAAGTGGTTACTTGAGAGCTTCATGGCTTTGTTGTCAGCAGCGTTCCCAGCCCACTGTTGGAGGCCACCTCTGCTTGTAGCCCATGGTTCTCTTTGCCTGAGAAGCCCATCTTTACTCTGAATGAAGTCTCTATGCAAGCCTTCACCACACGTTGCCACAATTGTTTTTCATCCTGAATCCAGTTTTTAGCACCTATACAAAGACACACGTTCTGTGGAGACACTGAATCATCTAAGTCCAGAAAATTATCAATAGAACCTTGCACAGTAAAGTCAACTTTAAAGAATGTTTAGTATAAGAACAAATCAAGCTCATGCGAAGCAGTGGTCACTCCTACCTTGCAGTCCCAGAGGCTGTCTACGCTGCAGTTGGGTTGTGAAATTCCTAGCTCAGGTTCATGTACATGTGCTAGCTAGAGCCTAGGCGTGTACTTGGGTGGCTAGCTTGGCCCGTGGCGTCGCAGTCACACTGCTATTTGTAATGTGCTAGCTCAAGCTGGGAATGACACCTCCTAGCCGCAGGGTAGACGTACCCTGAGTGTGAAGCGTGGCCTGTTAGGAGTGGACTATCCATTGATTAGACTGACATGTCATTAGCACAAATTCCTTAGAAATCACAATATCTGTCTCTGAGACGTGGATTTTCTGTGTTGTGGCATCTCTTCTGGCACATTGATCTTGGCAGATAACTACTGCTTCATTGCAGTTCTCTCTTGTTAACGTGGTACCTCTTTGCTTTCTCTGCTTCTGAGAATGTGGTACCAAGGACCAAGGTGGGACTGATATGAAGTCCTGAGACGTCCGGACTTCATAGCTTTCTCCTCATTTCTCTGCTTTGCCTATTTTGGACATATTTCCTTCCCGTCAGGAAGGGATTGTGGTGTTGGGTCCCTTTTTCTTGAAAACTGTTTCAGTAGCGAGTGTGGGTCTCTGAGAAGCAAAAAGAGCAGCGTCCCAGAACTGTATCCAGTTAATCCTCGCTAGTCACACAAGTTACTGGGCTCAGGCTGATACTAAACAACACTTACGTGGGGCTTTAGAGTCAGCTGTGTTCTGTGCCCTCACAAGGCTCGGTCTCCTTTAGACAAGTCATGGGACAGCATCTCAGGAAGAGTGAGGAAGAAAGATCAGTTCCTGGAAGGAAGTGGGTTTACCAGAAGAAGAGGGGACTCGGCAGATGGGGAGTGGAGGCCGTTTCAAGCAGCAGGAGTGTTACACAAAGCCAAGAGCATGAAGGCGATAGAACATGGGTGCAAATCAGAACAGTCCATTCTTTACATCCCCTTTGCTCAGGGGTAAACAACTCTACAAGGTGCAAGGCCGTGAAGTCAGGCCCTGAGGCATCAAAGCCAAGCCGTGCTTCCTTCAGGCCATCTGCAGTGCTCAGCTACTTAAAGCTCCTCTACAGAGGGGAGAGTTTCTGATTAACTCCCTGTGTGGATGCTCTTATTCTGGAATAGGAGCATCTAAGAACATCCACACAGGGAGTTAATCAGGAATAGCCATTCTGCTTTAAACTCACACCCTACCTTAATCTAAATTAACTTCCTGTGTAGACAAGCCTTTATTGATTCGGTGTGACTTCGGGCGATAACCTCTCCTCTCTGTCTCTGTAATCGGAATGATACTGAAGACCTTTCCCATTGTTACTGCTCTGTGCTGAAGTGCATTTTACAACTGCTCTTGTCCCTGGATGATTGCATGTTGGATTTGCAGAGCATCCTGATCATTGCTTGAGGCAATACTGCTGCTCTTCAAGAACAGCCTAATTGTATTAGTAAAAATACTGTCTGAGAGGCCTGAGGACATCACAGAGCAGCTTCCCGCCTCTCCCAAGGACAGAGTTTTACAGCTGTTTGTTGCCTCTCTTACATTCAAGAGCTGCGGATTAACAGTATTTTGCCACTAGATGACACTAGAGTCAAGGGAAATAGGCACTCTGTACTCTGAGCTATAAACCTACAATACACTGCATCAGAGTGTCCAGTGATCTAACGTGGCACATGACAGGAAACACAGTTTGTCTCCAGGTCCTTTGGGGACTAATTTTGCCACCCTATAGTCAAGTTACCAGCCATGTCTTTGAGATGACACCTTTAGCCAAAATAGTCTCCCTTTTCTTCAGGTCTCCCCAAGGTTAAAGGGACACGGGATAATTTAGACCTCAGATTTTTATATAAAGTGTTTACAGACTTTGTTTAATTTTTTTTAATTAAATTATTTTTTGTTTAATTAAAAAAAAAAGACACTGCCCTTCTATAGCAACTTTCATCCAAGGATCCTGTGTCTTACCGCCACTAACTGATCCCAAATCCCTGGGGGGTAGGTCAGGATTTCTACTTTGAACTGAGATTCAGATTGGAGAAGTGTCTGTTAACACGTGCACATCCCCCCAGGAGCACCCGACCAGTCAGTGGCAGAGCTGAGGGTGGAACCCAGGAGTTCTGGTTCCCAGTTCCAGTTTTAATCACTAGGAAACATTCTTGCCTTAATTCAAATATTGTCTTGACCACGTTGTTGGAGCTCGCTCATGAATGGAACGAAATGGTCTATTTCTTGGTCCAAAGCCATTGCAGTGTGAACAGGAACCCGGCAGGGCAATGGACGGATGGTAACACACTGCGGTGTGCGGCTAAGACGGGGAAGGAGTTGTTTCCTGACATAGGCTGCATCACTCAAATGTGTCTCTGTGCTGGGGGTGGATTTCCTGTGAATTTTATCTCCACTCCTTTCTGCTAATCCCAGGGATAAATGCTGGTAATCTGTGACTGCCTCATGGTAAACCAGCCAATTAGAAATCGGAGATTCTCACTGCTTTAAGACTTCCCTTGGCACTTTATAATAGCGTAGAATTTGTGCCTTGTGTTGTGTCCTTATCCAAATGGAAGATAAGTAAATGCATTTATTGTTGAATCTGTTTCTGTAAAAAAGCTCCTGGTATTTGAATGTAAGGTGAACACCAGCTGTTCATTTTCCCTAAGGGCATCTGTCATCCCAGCCTCAGACTGAGAGCGCCCTGCCAGTAAGCATGCTGCTCGATAAGGCTAATCTCTGGGAGGGTGGACACAGGGCCTGGGTTAACGTGGATGAAATAAGAGGCTTACACAAAAGTGTAAATACGGCAGTAGTAGCCTTCTCCCTAGGCCTCACTCTGACTGCTGTGGTAATTGAAATAATGGTGGTGCTTCTGGTTTTGATATGGAGAAGTGACTCATAGTAGCATGTCTGTAGAGGTCAGTGCTACTTGGGCAAAGGAGAAAATTCTCTGTCTGTTTCTCTCTCTCTCAACATATTTTGGCCTGGTTTGGTCGATAGATTCGACACAGCCAGGGCAGATCTGTCTAATGGGGAAAGTGGCATGTCCAAGCTCTTATCTTTGTATAATTTGAGGCTTAAATCTTAGTTATAACACAATCATGAGCAATTGTTCATGTCCCTCTTGGTTACTGCAGGCCTGCCCAGTGTTAATTCACTCAGCTCCAGTTTTACACTGGGGAACTTGCCTTGTGGGTGGCAGTAAGCTACAGAGAAATCACCAGGTGTAGTGCAGGCAGCGGCTGTACACGCTTCCCCACCCCACACCTGGGCAGAGGTTGCTGAACTGGGGCTCAGTTTGGAATATGAGGTTGGGGCAGACCTAGCTTCCTAGCAATCCCAGGCTTCTGGGGGCAGATGCATTGACTGACGGTATTGGAAACAAAATAATACCCAGCTCTTGTAGCGTTTGTCGTCAGTAGAGTGTGAAGCCCCTCACAGAGCAGGGCAGTAGTCATGGCATTATCTGTTTTTTACAGGTGGGGAAACTGAGGCACGGAAGGGCTGTGACTTGCCCAAGGAATCTGGCAGGCCAGTGGCAGAGCTGGGAATAGAGCCCAGGTCTCCTGAGTCCAGTCCAGTGCTTTTTCCACTAGGCCCCACTGCCTGCCAGTTAACTAAACTGTCAAGTGCAGTCATTTGCCTTTCAAAATGTTCTTTGCTGGAACCTTAGAAGCCTTAATGCCCTAGGAGCCAAAGCCTGATTAAAGCCACTCTGGGGTAAAGCCCACGAGCCTCAAGGTATCTGCTACATGCTGGCAGCTCACATTTCACAGACTTGTTTAGGTTAATCTGGGTGCTTTCTTCCTTGCTGATTGTATGTCTTATTGAGGTCTGGTGACTTCACCAGAACAGATCCAAGTACCTTCCTCAGGAACAGCAGGGCAAGCTGTGTAACCGCTCGAATCAGTAACGTGCAGCTGTGTGAATGGCCGTCCAGGCAGTGTAAACTCTAACTTCTAACCTTTGTCCCTTCTTCATGCAGCGCGGAGTGAAACCTAAAAAGGTGGTGCGTTTTTTTGGCAATTAATCTGTACGTCGCAGAATCTCCTGGCCGCATGAAATGCCCCCAAATACATCTCGGCTCATTGTCACTCATTGCTGCTGTGCCTTCCATTGTATGGTCGCATGTTTACTCATTGCATGTGTTCCCCTTCTCCGGCTCCTAGGTTGGCCCAGCTTGCTTACAGGATGCTAGGTAATCAGAGTCCAAATGCACTGGGGGAGGAGCATTGCTTTATGGGAAGGTGTCCTTCACCACTTCGCAGCCTGCCACGCAACCTGGTAGGGAACGTGGGTTCATAAACCAAACAACGGTATTTTTCTTGGGAGTTCTGAGAACTTTCTGCTGTTTCTTCACAGCATCAGGATAAAGCTTTCACACCAGGGCTGGGTGGAGTTAACTATTGTTCTTGTGAAATGTGCCCATCATATTTCTCTCTGGGTGCATGTATTGAAATTCTTGACATCAACACGCACGAGTCGGCTTTAGAATCAAAGGCCCAGCACAAGTATTGTGATCTCCAGCCCATAGCTTAGGCTGATAAGTTAACCTTGGCTTTCACATTCTGCTGCCTTGTTTCCTTCCAGCTATTGCTGTGATGGATGTAAATCTCCTGTGTAAAGCACCAACAACGTGCTCGGAGCTGTGCACAATAGATGTAGGCTCACTCCCTGCCCCTTTGTCTAAAGCAGGGGTTCTCAAACTGGGGGTCGGGACCCCTCAGGGGGTCACGAGGTTATTACACGGGGGGGTCGCGAGCTGTCAGCCTCCGCCCCAACCCTGCTTTGCCTCCAGCATTTATAATGGTGTTAAATATATTAAAAAGTGTTTTTAATTTATAAAGGGGGTCTCACTCGGAGGATTGCTGTGTGAAAGGGGTCACCAGTACAAAAGTTTGAGAACCACTGGTCTAAAGGGAGAAATGAAAACAGACAGCGACTGCGCTAGACGATCAGAGAGGTGCTGTCACAGGGCATGGTATGGTTCTGAATCGATGTGTAACAGTTTGCTAAGGGAGGTGGGTTGACACTGGAATATTTTGTGAAAGTATCCGAAATAGACAGCCAAGAAGATAAACCCAGCAATAGGGAAAACTCTGTCTCAAAAGAGCGAAAAATTGGAGTTTGGAAGCAGGTAGTGCGGCTACCGGATGTTTTCTTTCTGATTTGAAGACAAGTCGCCATTTTGCCTAAATGTAATACTTGTAAAATGACAGTTTTTCCCAAGCCCCTCTTTTCCAGACACTAACTGTTCTCTCGGAAGAGCCATCTCCTTCCCACTCACCCTTGTTATATCCTGGCAGGAGCCAGTGAAAAAGAGAAGGTCAGAAAATCCCCGCAGATCTGTCGTTTGTTTCAAATTGCAGTTGTATCGAAAGGAAAGCTGTGCGGGTCTCAGCGGAGCTTAGCAGTCTGACTGGGGCATGTTGTAACTTTGACAAGGAAACCCTGCAAAAACTCTGCCCCCCCAGGTACTGCAGTGATGGGCCCATTAGAAATGCAACGAGCGAGAGTAAGAAGGAGAGTGAGACGGTACCTGCTTGCTCCTGTGAGTGACGGCATGTAGGCTGCCAATTAGTGCTGCTGTGGATCTTTCACTTCCAGTCTATGTAACCTTTCGGCACTTGGGAGGAGAGAGAATCCGAGCCCAGACCTGCGTCTGTCCCTTCCACAGAGTGAGCACAATGGGAAGCAGAGCAGGAGGAGAAGATGTGCTCCCCTGGAAGTTTGGTGTTCTGGGCGATACTGTTCCAAGCCTCTTTGTTCTGACCTCCTCTGTGACTCTGTCCAGTCTGAAATCTCTGCATGTGTCTGAGCTTACTGAGCTGCATGCGCTTTGCCCTGTTACTTCACTCTGCTGCTAGCTCTTGTCCCGGCTGTCTGCATGCTGCTGTTACTCACCCCCAGCTCTGGCTTTCCTGGCTCCGCATGCTTTCTCTGATGGAAAATCTTTAGCGCGTGTGGATTTTTTACTTTCCAGTTTTGCCTCACTTCATTGTGAAGATCGCCGCTGAATTGGGTTGGTGGCAGGCTGTGGCACACATGGTACCATCTGTTCAGGGTATTAATGGTCTCATTCTAAAAGGAGTAATTCTAAGTCAAACCGATACCACAGAGCCCGTCATGCAAGTGGGGTTTCCTCCCTAACGTTGTGGGACTAACCCTGGGATGGAAACCAAGATCGGACAGGTATGTCCTAGAGCTTCCTCCCAGTGCGACAAACCGGCCTCAGCTCGTTTGTAGTTTCGTCTCACCCTGATCCTCACAGTTCCATTGTAAGGGTTGAAACCGTCAATCAACTCGCCGGCTCTTTTCCTTGCGACCATTTTAGTGTCTGGGAATCAAGGTTCTATTTGGTAAAACTACTAATGATTTAAGAAGTAACAGTAGTAGTAGGCAAATCCGTATTGATGAGATTAGGTAGCTCTTTGCAGTGCATGGTACATGTTGGACTTTAATCGGTTTAAAAGCTGTTTCCTCCTGCTCTATTTTGGGTGGCAGATGGCCCCAGTCCTCTGAGATTGCCCACCCCTTAACCTGAGGCAAAGAGCAAATACAAATAATCAGCCTCTTCCACTCTCTGCCTGCCATCGGGAGCCCAGGTATTCAGCAGGGAGGGTGGAATAGGTCCCCTCTCGCCTCTTCATGACCTCCAGTGAGTAACACTAACTCCACCCTGGCCTCCACTGGAGTCAGAGTGGCTCTTCTCGAGGGCTCCCAGTTGCCTGTTTCTCTCAAGGATTGAGACAGCTGCTGTTTCCACATGACACCTCAAGGAACTTCTGCTGTAAGGCCTGCGTACTGGGTACACGGGGAGGCCAGGAGCTTCTTGCTGGTAACAGTGGAGCTGTGCAGTAGCACAAAGTCTTACAGAGCAACGAAGTTCATATTCCTCCCCAAAGGTATCCGCTGCTCGTGTCATTCTGCATTCATCCCACCGGAGATGCCAAGAGCAGGCGTTGTGAATCTGCTGAGGGGAGCACTTGATGTTTTGGCCCATGCTGCACTTGCACAAATAAAGAACACAGCTGAGTGGGGGAGGGATAGCTCAGTGGTTTGAGCATCGGCCTGCTAAACCCAGGGTTGTGAGTTCAATCCTTGAGGGGGCCATTTAGGGAACTGGGGTAAAAATCTGTCTGGGGGTTGGTCCTGCTTTGAGCAGGGGGTTGGACTAGATACCTCCTGAAGTCCCTTCCAACCCTGAGATTCTATGAGTGAACAGCTCACTAGGGAGTGCAACACCGGGAGAGTGCTGAAGCCTCCTGCCACCTGCAGTGTGACAGGCCGGTGGAGAAGGGAGAGTAGCTAGCTGTTTAAAGGCAGCAAGAAGGCCATTCTCTCCAGTTTTGGAATGAAATTACAGCTCTCACAATCCTCTGTTCATTGCTCCAGTGCTGTCTGGCATGGCAGTTACTGTGCAGAGAGCAAATCCTGCTTCAGATACCCGGGACCGTCCTCCCTCACTGAAATGTCAGCCTTGCAGTGAAATAGTAGCACGTAAGAGCTGCAAAGACTGACATCTGAGGGGTTAAAAGAGTAAAAAGCCTGACCCCTTTCTGTCTGAACCCAAACCTGTAGGTATCTGCCTTGGACGTATCCGTAGCTCAGCCTGGAGTCGTGTCCACCAGGGAGTGGCGGAAAAGCCATTCATTTATGTACAGGTTGGCACAGGGCCCCCTGAGCTTGGCAGTTCAGGTTGTGGTGAGGTTGGAAGCAGGGCGCCAGGAGCCTTTCTGCTCCCACGTGCTGAGCAGCTCCGGCCAGATGTGGGTAATCAACATCACCATTTTAGTGGGACCAACCTCAGGCACCAGCTTTTTCTTCCTTGAGGAGACAAGGTTTTTAAGCTCTGAGGTGCTCCAAGGTGCAGTTCATTTAAGGGGACTGACCCCAGTCAGTAATGGGGAGAGGCGCCTGAGGTTCCCTAAGCAACTTGGGGAATAGCAGTGGGCAGAAACAGCCGAAGATGGTTGTGGTGGGCACTGCCCTACTCTGTCTCAGGACTAATGCACTTGTAAAAGGTGCTGCCAGTGCCCCATTGACACAGACACTACTTTGGACAGGGGCACGTATCTTCCAGCTTTCTAAAATCAGGCACTGGCGTCGAGTCATTTGATGGCCTGTTGGCTTTCTGCTTCTCATAGGATCCCTGATTCGCTTAACTGAAACCCCCCCTGTCAGCTTTTGGGTGACTCAGTGAACGTGGTGCTGTGCACACTGCCAAGTAAGGGGCATGCTGCAAGCAGCTCTCGGTGCCTTTGGCTAGTAGACAGACCTTATTCCAGAGGAGTGTTGGGCACTGTTTGGGTAAAATTGCAAACTAAAGCTATTATCCAAACTGAGAACATGGCAACGTGCTAATGTAAATAGAGATTCTCTGGAGCTGTTAGTGCCTTCAAAGTCCATTCCAGAAGTCTTCCTCTGTGGGCTTGCATACATTTCAAACGCTCCAGCGGCATGGCTGTGCCGCTCCAGCTGCAGGGCTGTAGCACTGTCTACGCCATCGGCGTAGGGAGTCCATCTCCCCGAGAGCCGGAAGCTAGATGGGTGGAAGAATTCTGCCATTGACCAAGTGCTGTCTACACGGGGACCTAGGTTGGCTTAACTACACCATGCAGGAGGGTGGATTTTTCACACCCCTGGCCAATATAGTTAAACCAACTTAATTTTCTAGTGTAAACCAGGCCTGCATGCGGCCAGTATATAGCAGACACTAGTCTTCACTGAAATACACACAAATTGCATAGTGTACATCTAGATTCCACTAAACTCTGCCAGTGGCACAGTCCCAGGAATGCCATTTAGAAAACAAGGTAGCTGTAGCTGTGTCGGTCCCAGGGTATCAGAGACACAAGTCGGGGGAAGGAATATCTTCTGTTGGACTGACTTCCGTTGGTGAGAGAGACGAGCTTTTGAGCTACACCGAGCTGCTCCTCGGGTCTGGGAAACGTACTCGGTGTGTCGCACTTGTACGCTGGTGTGTGTTATCTGGGTTCCCCACGCCCTTGTACAGACTGATTGGTGTGGGTAGAATTGCACAATAAAGGCAGTGTGTTCTGCTATAACTGTCTGGGTAAAAGTTAGTGAAAGGTTCATAAATAAATCCCTGCGGAAACTTCATCAGTTCTCTGGCTGTGACTGGATCTAAGAGCACTCACAGAAAGGTGGAGAGAGACTTGCACTTAGACATGGACTGTGGCTCTGCTCAGCTCGCACGATTCATTTCTGAGAATCCAGTCTTGGGTTGACCCTTCCTTTGTCAAAAATTGTGATGTCTGTTTCAGTTCTCTGCCTCTGAAACACTCTGGCGCACCCCACTTTTCAGGGCCCCCATGGAGTGCTGGGCTCTTGGGGTGGTGGCTCCTTTCCATAGCACTGTGAAGGCCTTGACTCTGTGAAATCATCTCTCTTGAATAATTTGTGCAGCTCTGTTATTGCTGTGCATCAGTGTCGCAGTTCTTGGGGGTTTGTTCTCAGTGCTCCTTTCTGGTGCTCTGCTGCTTCAATGGATTTTTTTGTTGGTTGGTTGGTTGTTCATCCTTTAAGCAGATGCCTAAAACAAGTCCCACCCCTGGGAACTGGAGTTTAAGTCTGTGGTGCCTGGGTTGATTTGGATTCAGCTTCCCATTAGGTTCAGCAGATCTGCTTTGTCAGATGTCTGATGGTCCTGCTGCTCATATGGATGTACTGAGCTGCAGTTTCTCTGACATGGCTCTGCTGAGACCTCCCATGTTTGATATTGCCCTGGAGGTGCGGCCAACTGCCCTCAGATGTGCATCTGCTGAAGCCCGACTCCAGGCAGCTCCAAACTGAAGAATTCAAGAGCTCTGACTACAGCGCATGATGAGAGCCTGATCTGTCAGGTTAATCCCAGAGACAGAAGTGCCACATTTAAAATGCAGCTCAGAGGATCCTGCATTGAGATGTGTGCTGGGAGTTGGCTTTGCTGGCTTAACGTGGCCAACAAAATTTAGTCGCAGAGACCTTCAGAACCACCTGCTCCAAGGGTTTTGGTGCCAGCTGGGGTAGCTGCTGCTGTGTTGCCTCTGGCAGTTGACCCTTCCTGACCCACCCTGGGGTGTCAATAAACAGAGGTATTTTCTTGAGGACTATTGCTACCTTTTGGACACTGGGGACACACAGGATTTGCTAAAGGTCAAATACATATCCACAGCCGCATACAAGTGATTCTGATCTGGAGACTCCAGCCTTCTTGCCATGTTAAAGCAGCTTGCGAGAACCGCTGGATTGAGTTAATTCTTTTTGGTCCACTCAGGGAATTCTTAAGGGCCAGAGTAGCCTTGCCATAGAACTGCTCTTGTCTTTGTAGCCTATTCTTGATGAGTAGTTGAAAGTGTGGAGGACGCCTCTCTCCTCATCCCAGGGAGTAGAAACCGGGATATCTTACGCCGGGGATGCTGCCATCTACATCTCCCACCCTCTTTCCTGCAGAAGAACGTAGTGGTTGGGGTAGCAATGCCCATGGGTAAGATTGGCCAAACTTTAAAGGCACTGCATCCCAGAGCCCTGAATTTTAGTACTGCTGGGATTTGTGAGCTGCTCCTGTACAGGTTCAGGACTACCAGGTTCCGTAGCAAAAGGCAGGTCTAGCTATGGAACAGAGCTTTCACCACTGCCTGATAATACGTGCTTTTAACAGAAAGGCATTGGCATGGCCAACATCAAGGATGTGATGCTGTTGATGTAGTGTGGAGAGCTGCTGCCTCAAGGTGGATGCCCAGAAAGACTCTGGTCTTTATCCAGATTCCACAGAGATCCAGAAAAGCTCAAGTACCTTCAGCATGTTGAAGAGACCCTGTCTGGAAATCATCCAGAGACCACTCTATGGAAGGTGATGCTGACTGAACCCGCCTGATGTTTCCTTGCTCCTCCACCTCCTGCTGGGGGAAGTGAAAGGAACCTGCCCATAAAGCATCACCTTCTTTTACTGAATGTAGCGGTGCCTCTTATCCACCCTGCAACAGCAGGAACAGAAGGGTCCTAAGCCACTGGCTAACTGATCGGCATGTGTAGCGGGCTCCCGTGTTCCATTAGCCCATGCGATGTAGCATTGCTGAAGGTTCTGACCCCTGCACCAGGAAGTCTGGGTAAGTAGCCTGATGGATGCACTTGGCCACCTGCCAGGAGCCAGATGGCTGTATCTAAATTGCGCAGAACAGATGACAACAGAGAAGCAGCCTATGGAAACCATAAGCCCAAGCCTGCAATACCACATCTTGAGCTGAGTACGTAGCTGTGTTACGTCCTGGGATCTCTAACTTGTGTCTGCCCTCCATATTATGATGATGCTGTAGGCAGCTAGTATGGCTTCTGTGCTTGAAGACATCCATTATCTATAATGCTGCTAGAGGAAAATGTTTTGAATAATTAAACAGAAATCCTCTCTTGTTGCTAAGGTGTTCTCGCTCTGTAAATTATTGCCAGAAAGCAGATTTCTAAAAAATATAGTCCTGTTCTGTGTGTATCTAATCCATCTTGGAACCAAGGCCTGCTCCTTTGCGAGAAGCCAACAAGCTGCTCCTCTGCTCTGTCATCTCTATCTAGGCCACGTGCTACAGATTCTACCAATGAACGAAGTCAGAGTCCCCGAAGGACCTGTCTGTGCTCTCCATTGTCACTCGTCAGGGGTTTTAGGCGTTGCAGCTGCTCCCCAAGAGGAAGACACAATCTCTGGCCTGGCAATTTAGTGTTTCAGATGTAAATTGACGCTTAGCAGCAAAATGGTGGCACAGCATTGTTAGAAATGCTCTCCATTTTCTGTACCTCCGACTTTAACCAAGCTCTGCATCGTTTATTTTCTTCCCAGGACTTGCACGGCAAGGGATGTGGACAGAGCCAGACGGAATCTGGTCCATAGTGCTTAAAGTGAAAAATTCAGTTTGAGACTGACAGAGTGCTGTGGGCTTTACCTGTACTGTATTGTCCAAAAGAGATTCACAGTTGCCCTGTTCAGTGTCAGCTGGGCAGATGTTAACAAGAAAGTGGGCTTTCTCCCCTGTTGATAGGAGCAGTATTCAGCAATCCATCTCTTTAAACCCAAACGAACTGGGGCTGTGATAGGTGAGCAGCCTGTTATGCTGATCTCCTATTGTCCTAAATCAGTTTTATTTTCTTAATGTGTAACACACCCAGAATCGGCTTTCCTTTCCCACCAGTTGTCTTCAGCCTATGGCCTGCAGACCCTTGGGGGTCCGCAGACTACGCCGCGCCTCCCTTTGGAAATCTTTAGGGGTCTGCAAATGAAAAAAGGTTGAGAACCAGCTTTAGGCTATTGAACGTTTTTGTAGCTGAACCCAGTGCATTTGGTAGTGCTTTTAAATCAACACACACATTTCTGATCAAGTCCAGTTAATTTAATTAAAGGTGGAGCTGATTGGTGGCCATTTCAGTTTTTGGCCATATGTATGCTGGTCTGTTCAAATAACCTTTCTCATTCTGTCAGCTTCTAAGATACTTCAGAGCTTGATAGGCCAGGGAAGGAGCTTGGAAATGGTGGTTTTAATGCTAAATATATGAATAATTTTCAGAGAGAAAATTTTCTCTTTTTACATATTAACAAAATTATGAATAAGACCTTGAAATCTGAATGTTGGAGATCCTGAAAAATGGTATGGTAGGAACATCCAGATGTCGAGTTCGTGATGGCATTTGGGCTCACTGAACTGTGAATCAAGAGTCTGTGTTGTTACCCATTGGCGCCTCTTCCTTGACCCTGTATTGTTGGGGGAAGAGGCAGAGAAAGTCAGGGAGAACTTTTAATGTAATTTTAAAAAATCTTTTATCAAGGATGTCAGCAGCGAACCCTCTCTTATTTCAAGGGACTCTGTCAAGGTGAGTTTAGCCCCAGTTTGATACCTGTTCTATTGAGTCCTTCTGATTCCACCAACATCTTTTACTCCTCAAAATTAATTATAGTAAATGCTGGATAATAAAAGCTCTTACTTCAGGTTAAGGGAGTAAGAGCCCCCCTTTTGCTGATACTGTTGGAATTGCGTTTTCCATGTGTGGCTCTTATTTGGAAGTATAGTTCCCATCTGGTGCTGGGAATCTCTTGGGATAATGGATGGAAGGCACAGATTTATTCACATGCGGGGACTTCTTAGACCAGTGTGGGGTGATCTTAGCTCATTCACTGCCTGATTTTGAAACCGATACTTTGACACCTGAGGACATTTCCAGTCATCCTGGCATCCCATTAGAAACTCCTAATTTAGGCTGTTTTCATTCTAAAATCTATTTTTCCTTCCATCTTCTCCAAAATGTGTCGTCTCCCCCAAATATTTTTGTTTGCCCTCAAACGTCTCATACTTGATCTCTGGTCCAGAGGAGAAGAAGAACCCAAAACTTCTTTGCTGTTGCATTTCCTGTGTGCTTGTGAAGCTGGGTGTCTGTGGGAGAGAGAATGAGTGGGGGAGTTGGGAATACAGGAGCAGTTTTGGGTGGTGAACGCTCAGTACTATAAGGTGGCTTATGTGTGTTTGAAATTGCAGAAACTAACAAACTTGGCCCTTGAACCGGTTCATTAGGCCAGGGGTTGGCAACCTTTCCGAAGTGCTGTGCCGAGTCTTCATTTAGTCACTCTAATGGAAGGTTTTGCGTGCCAGTCATACATTTTAACGTTTTTAGAAGGTCTCTTTCCATAAGTCTATAATATAGAACTAAACTATTGTTGTATGTAAAGTAAATAAGGTTTTAAAAATGTTTAAGAAGCTTTTAAAATGTTTAAAATTAAATTAAAATGCAGAGCCCCCCAGACTGGTGGCCAGGACCCAGGCAGTGTGAGTGCCACTGAAAATCAGCTTGCGTGCCGCCTTCGGCGCGCGTGCCATAGGTTGCTTACCCCTGCATTAGGCTCTGGTAGATCCAGGGGTTGGTGTGTAGACTGCTCCCAATAGCCAGGGAGGCTGGGCTGTATCGTGGGAAGAGATTTGCAAGGGTTCTGCGTGCATGCGTAGATGCTGAGCTGGGCCCATTATGGCTGGAGGAGGGATGAAGAAATGTTCTAATTAGCCAGTGAGACAGCTGAGCCTAAAGTGTTGCTAGGTTACAGAGGAGCACATTCGTCCCTGTGCATCCCTCCTCCCTGTGGAAGGAAAGCATCAGCTCAATCCCCGGTGCTGTGCCTGGATCCAAGGGCTGCCTAAGAACTTGGAGAGGGGAGGGAAAAATCCATAAGTGATGATGTAATGAGGAGCCCGGGGCGGTGGTTGGAGAGGCCAGCGGAGAAAGGAAGTGTGGCCCGTGGCTCCGGCTGCTAGGATGGACCTGCACTCCAGCGCACTAGAATCTCGCTAATTAACGGCGTCCGTAGCAGTCTGGGTTTCGGGAAGCGGTTGCTGGATTATCAGGGTCAATGGATGGCAGATAAAAAGGAAAAGCTGCAGCCATTTGCAAGCGCTCCTGGGCAGACGGTGCTTGAGAGAGACTGTCTACAGAGAGCTGCATTGTTGTGATTGAATGTTTTAACGTTCTCTTTCTCTGCCTCTCTCTTTCTCTTTCTCTCTCTTCGTCTGTCTTTTCTGCAATGATGAGGCAGGCCCCAACAACACGGAAGGTACAATCCGCTGTATCCCCATGATCATTTCTAACGCTGCTTCGAAACATTTTTTGTTTTGCCTTTTTTTTTTTTTTTTTTGGTATGTTACGACTGCAGAGCTTTAATTTTGAGTTTCCAACTCAGTTTTGAGGTGTCTCTGGGGAGACAAGCTGGACGGGTGGGTGCGTAATGACAAAACGAGGCAATTGAATTTCATTTGTAGTCTTTCTTTTGAGTTTGTGGTCAAGTCCTTTTTCCATTTCACCTGAGAGCCTGGTGTTTGTGTTGCATGCAGTGCCTCTGCAGCTCACATCAGAGGACAGGGGTTTCGCGTTACCACTGCTGCTGGAGGATATTGCTGCTTGCTGTATAAAAGTTGCATGCTAATAATAGTTTTTATTTCTTCTCTCTGGCGGTGCTGGCTAATTGACTCTTTTGTTTCTTATTTTTTGCCTGTGTTAAGAATTTCAAATTACTGTTACGTGGCTTTCCTGTGTCGAGCTGATATTTTTCTGTAGGTTACAGTACAGACTCGGATTTTTGTTCTCTGGGTGTCCTGATGTTTGTTTTTGAGCATAATCAGAATCTCCGAGTTTTAAGTTCTAACGAGCAATTAGTGAGGATTTGTACCTGATCTGATAGAAATAAGTTAACAATACAAATAGCCCAAAAGCAAATGTGCACCTTTCCCTGCCACTTCCACTGTTTTGCCTGCAGCAGCCAGAAGGTGTTTTCTTAATTATATTCCAGTAAATGCACCTGTGTATGGATCTGGGATCTGAAGCTGACCAAAGGGAGTGACACACTTTCCTGTATGGTGATTTTTTTAAAAGCTCCTTTAAAATCCCCTTCCAAAAGAAAAGTTTTGCAAATGCTAATTCTGTATCGCTCTTGGGAGCAGAAAGATAATGGAGCTGTGGCCAAGTCTGGAAACCATGCTCCATATTCATCAGTTTCTGGTGATTTGATGGCTGCAGGGCCAGCCTGCATTTCTTCCAGGGAAGTTTTAAAGTCTGCCGTCGTTACCTGAGTTAATATAGGGAAACTGCATATAAAACTTCTTTTCCTGGTAGGATGTTTTTCTCATATGATTGCTCTGTATTGGCCACTTCTGAGAGAGCGAGCAAGCCCATCATGCACTAGGTCTCTGGGATTCTTGAAGGTGCCATGTAAAGCTTCTTGTTGTGAGGTACAGCTCGCAGCAATGCCCAGAACATGTGACTGTCGAGAATAACCAGCTCGAGAAGAAGCCACGTAATTATGTTAATGGAGAGCTATGCAGGTAGTAACATCAATTCCTGCAGGTTTAGTCAACTGCTGAGCATCCTCTGGAGAAGACTTGAGTAATGGACTCAGGCGCTACAGTCTTGAAGTAAAGCGTTTGTGTTCCTAGGATACCTGGCTTCAGCACCTGCCAGCTCCTATAGTGTGCAAGCAGGGCTCACCCATTGGGGCTGGAAACGCTCACACGAGCGATAGGAGTAGCCTGTGTGGAAACATGCAGTTAAAAGGAGCGTGTGCTCCCATCCTGCACTCAGTATGGAACCCGAGAGTTCCAGCTCTATGCGGCTCCTGTGGTTCCGGAGCCCTGGCGCTGGGCCTGTGACCACTTACCAGGAGCCCACTGACCACACCTAGAGGGATAGCTCAGTGGTTTGAGCATTGGCCTGCTAAACCCAGGGTTGTGAGTTCAATCCTTGAGGAGGCCACTTAGGGAACTGGGGCAAAAATTGGTCCTGCTAGTGAAGGCAGGGGGCTGGACTCGATGACCTTTCAAGGTCCCTTCCAGTTCTAGGAGATTGGTATGTCTCCAATTATTACCTATTACCTTTAGCTCTTAAAATGAAGAGTCATGCAGCTGTCCTCATGCTCAATGCACTGGTGCAGTGCACACCTACATAGAGCACTGCTATCTTGATCCAAATTGAGACCATTCTACTCCAGATGGAATGGGGTGGGTTGGGGCCAGTAGGGCCTGGGGGCTGCACCTTTTATATTGAGGAGGAAGTGGACAGGGCAAGGCTGACTTCCTAGGCCGTGCTTTGTTCTTCCAGATGTTGGTAGCTAGCAGGTGGCTTTCCTGATTTCTGCATGCTGGCAGCGAAGCTTTCCCAGCCGGCGTGTTTCTATTTTGGATCCCAGATACTTCTCTTCCTACTGAATGTTGAACTTGTGGAGGACCAAAGGTTACAGAATGGCATCAAATATTTATTTGCATTATGCAGCACAGTTCAGAACCACCGACTGATGAAATATTCATGGCTGGAATACCTGATACAGAGCTTTCTGAGCTCTTAAGCTGTCCCAAAGTTCTTCATTAGGCTGTAACTGGTAAAGCTGGTAGCCCTGTTCTTCTGGAACCTCAAAAAGCTCAGGTATGAGACATAGCTGTAGGACAGAGGTTCTCAAACATTTTCATAGCAGTGGGTCGCTTCTTACTAGAGTACCAGCACCTCTTCTGTTCGTGGTCCTGCAGCCCACCTCCCCTTCCACTGGCAATCATACCACTTCCCTGTGGTACCTGCAGCTCATGGAAAATTAGTATTGGGAATGTACGGAATATATTTCCAGCTGTATTTTAGAGGGCTTTGTTGGCTGGAAACGAGCTAGCACCTGTAACTAGCTGGCTCTCTGCAGGCGACCAGCAAGTACTTCCTAGACCCTGAGGATATGTCTGCACGGCAGCTTGGAGCAAGCCTCCTAGCCCAGAGAGAGTCTCACCCTAGTGCACTAGAATTGGCAGCCTGGCTGTCGCAGGTGGGGCTGGAGCTTGGGCTCTCGGCCTAAGGAGCTGAGTGCGCCTGAGAGCCTGAGCTGCAGCCTGACCTCTGCTCATGTTCGCATGCTAGCTCTAGTCCCGCTGGCGTGAGTCTTCCTGCCTGGGCTGCGGTGTGGACATACCCTGGGGCTCTGGAACACCTGTCAAAGGGAGGGAAGTTTTTGATTGCTCGATTCTTCTAATGAATGTTATAAAAATACAGTGTTATACAGGACACACACACAGAGCAGGTCTGCCTAGGCAGCGTCAAGACCAGTCTGTTCTACACCCTGATGAGATCAGTGAACCATTGTTATGACCTTCATTTAGAAATGAGCCCTTCCCCCAGTGAATCTTGTAGCTGACACCTCGGGCTGTATCATCTTTACAAAGCGAGTTTGCTGGGCGGGGACCAAACTGATGACCTTCCACCCTTAAACTAGGCCTAATAACCCAGGGGAACAGCACAAGGATTAAAAATGCTATTGCCCGCTCCTTAGTTGTTTTTCCTTTAATGGGAATGGCAGGGTAACTTTAGTTAGAGCTGCCAGGAGGCAGGTTTTGTTAGGATTCTGTATGGTTTAATCTAGGAAAGATGCCCTCAACTTCCTTCATGCCCCAGAAGTGACCATTTCAAGGTTGGTTGATGTGAGATTCTGGTGTATCTTTTAGGGGGCTTCATTAACACCCTCGGGGGGATTTATCGTTAGTATAAATCCATCTGTTGGAACAGGCAGTACTAACATTGTTCTTGAATGTGCAAAGTTGGTTGTCAGTTTAAAATATTCCAGCCCTTGGCTTCTAATTTTTGTCAAGTACCAAGAACTCCTCATATCTGCTTCTTGTAAGCCCAGAGGCATTTCCATTGTTGGCTCTGGCTTTTCTGGTGCGAACCATTCCATAATAGGACAGCAGGAGCCATGTTTGAAGCAACATTTCTCTGACAATAGAGACTTTGTTGAGTTCCTCTTTAACATGCTGTAGTGGCCGTCCAGTGCTTGGCAAGGAGTGAAACACCGGAACATGCCTAGGTTGCTAAATCCCTGAGAAGAGATGGTTTCTCAGAGCAGGCCTGCTTTATAGAAGGTCTTCTACAGTCTTCCCCCCTGGGGAGGGCCAGAGTTAACAGATAGTTGCATCAAGTTGTCAAAGATTCATTCCACAGAATGGGTTTTCTTGTGGATGTTTTGAGGGAATCCGCTTTTCCAAAGCACCTTACGCTGCCAGTCCTCAACATGAAATTAATCCCTGGGTTTTTTAGCTTCTACTGCTTGGTGGGAACACTTGCCCGATGAGTGTTTTGCAAAGTAAGAAAACTGCTCTGGAGGATGTAAATCTTTCACGTCTGTGTTAAAAGTAGCAGCTACCCAGAGTTAGACTCTCTGGGAAGTTTTCTTCTGGAATTGTGAGCGAAGTAGGATTTCTCCCCAAAGGATGTGCCAGATGTCAGGTATTCGAAGGGATTTGCATTTTACTGTGTGTCCCTTAGACTATTCTGTGCAATTCTGATATTAAAAAGGAAGAGAGGGATTGCTAGAAGCCATGTGTTACCTGGTTTACCAAAGTCTTATGTGCGAATGAGACCATCCCCCTCAGGTAAAGACGTGGACCACTGCCTCGCTTAAACTCTGAAGCCTTGTCTTCCTGTCTCACATACAGGCCAGCTGTTTTACAGGGCCTTGCATTGGCCAGCGCGTCTGTGGTTGTAACAGCCAGATAGTTGCCAGTTGTGTGATTAAAGGCCTCATTCCTAGTGCCACCCAATGGGAGAAGAGCATGAGGGCTGGTTTCTTTTGACCTGCTCTGGTCCTGCCGACCTTCAGACTTTCTAGTCCATCGTTTTACCTTTCAGTGGTAAAGGAAAGCAGAATGTAATGGGCTTGAATGTGCCCCGGTGATACTGTGTAGGCCATTAAGTGTGACAGAACAGAAGCTCCACCTGTAAGTGAATCTCTTTTCCTGTCTGATTCGCTCCCAGTAATGGGAGTGACATGGACAGGGAGTATATCCCTTCATGCTGTCCCTGCTACACACTGGCCAAAGAAAGCTGCTCCAAGTTCACTTCTGCCTGGTGTCTCGATTTCTGTTAAATCCTTGTCAACGAGGCACCACACAATGGGACAATCTGTGTTGCAACCACACAGCAAGGAGGCGCGTAGTGTGAAAAATTCTTAGGTGTGGGGTTGCCAGATTGGTTGTCATAATCTTGTATCAGCTTCCTTGATACAGAGGACAGGTGCGTTAGGCTGAATGGGCCTACCTGATAACATGACACATTTTATTCTTCAGAGCCGAGGGAGAAATGGCAGTGCTGCCTTGAAAATGCCTCCGTGTTTGAGGTGAAGCATCACAAAATGCGAAGCCTGTGGTGTTGTAACTGAAGGAGTTAGAATCCTTTTGCTCCTGCTTCTCTTTGGGCAGTTAGTGACACTTGAGCTTCAGTAACCTCGTTTAGAAAAGGGCGTGTGTGCGTGAAATCCAGGATCCTGCCAGCAGAAGCCTTGAGAGTCCTGGGCAGTACGACAACTCAGCAGGGTGTTTCTCTGGCTAAGCCAAGGGAGTCCAACCTGTGCCTTTCTGAGATCTTTCCAGGAGTCCACTAGATGGATCAGGTTGTGGATGCCCCGAGGGCAGCTGCAAGGACAGCAGGTCTCAGCATGCAGGGCGTCTCCATTGTCCAAGTGGTCAGGATGGAAGACTTCCTGCTGGGAAGATCTTTGCGGTCCTGTAGCTGCATGTTAAAGATAGGGGTGGCCATGGTAGAACTTTGGTGTCTTCAGTGCGAATTACCGAAAGATTTTTCTAGCCTGGGTGTGAGGTGAGCCACATCAGGGGTCTGTTTCACCTGGGACTGTCGTGGGAGCATGGGGGAATGAGCATGTAGACCTGATGCTATGCACACTAATTGTGGTCATGTCTTTTTGTTTCCTTTACCTCGTTCTTTGCTGCATCTGCTGCTGCTGCCGCTGCTGTCTCTGTATCTCTGTTCCTGTCTTTCCCTGTATGAATGTTTCTCCTACTCTGCCTTCTACTCCTGTTGCCCTCCAGACCACCACCAGGCGGCCCAAGGTGAGAACCAACAGCTGTGGTCAGTGGGCATTGATCATTACTGGAGGGCTAAACTCCAGTGTCTGTTTCCTGTGGCCCTTTTCCCGTCCTTTGGTGAAACCTAGGAAAGCTCTACAGATAGAGATGCTTCCCTGGGGTGAATCTACAAGGGTGAAATTGTCATCAAGGCCGGGGCTGGCTCCAGGGTTTTTGCTGCCCCAAGCAGCAGAAAAAAAAAAAGCCGTGATCGGCGGCAGCTCCACCGCGCCGCTTTCTTCTTCGGCGGCAATTCGGCGGCAGGTCCTTCCCTCCGAGAGGGACCGAGGGACCCGCCGCCGAATTGCCACCAAAGAGCCCGATGTGCCGCCCCAAGCACCTGCTTGCTGGGCTGGTGCCTGGAGCCGGCCCTGATCAAGGCTGTTACTCTCTGCTGTTACCTAGAACTAATTTAATGAATTAGAGCATAAAAATGCCTTGGTGATCCTATTTCCACTTTATGGCCGAAGCTCCCCTCCAGGCATCCCTGTGGTAACGTTATACCTTGGCTGTCACTGATTGCTGTTCCTTACCTTATGGGGTACTTTGCCGCAGGAGGCTTGAGGTTGTTTGGGGGGGGGAGGGAGTTCTGAGTAGTCTCTTTTAAGGAGAAAATGACAGTCATCCAGGATTTCGTAAGGCTGTGGAGAGAGCCTGCTCTGTGTAACAAAATCTGCTGCTAGCAGTGCAGAGGAAAAGCAGGGTTGCGGGAGACTACAGCTTGGACACAGATCCTCCAAACACCTGTGGCTACATGATGATTTGTAAATGGCAAATACTTGCTTGGGTTGCAGTGTTGTTGGAGCCATGTTGGTCCCAAGATATGAGAGAGACGAGGCGGGTGAGGTGGTACCTTTTATTGGACCGACTTGTGTTGATGAAAGAGTCGAGCTTTTATGCTACACGAGCTCTTCAGCCGACCTAAGAAGAACTCTGTGTAGCTCAAAAGCTTGTCTTGTTCACCCACAGACATTGGTCAGTAAAAGATGTTACCTCGTCTCTCGAAACGGGTGCATTCTATTTCATGAGGTGGTGGGCTCTGATCGTGTCTCTGATTTCACTGGGTTGCGTGCGTAACTCCAGGCAGGGAAGATGTATTTATTGGTTCATTCAGTTTATAAAAAGATGTTGTTCCACCGATGGGCTCCCATTCAGTGCTCTGACAATACTGGAAATCTTCAGTCCTTATCCCATGGAAGTGTTTGTTCAGACTGCAGGTGCATCCAGAAACCCCAGTGTGGCCTGGGGTCCCACCAACCTAGGTGTGGAACAAATGTGTGTAAACACTTCCTGCCTTCAGGAGTTGACAGTCCAGCCGATAAGACTGCTGCTAGCACCAAAAGTAAATGAATTACACTCACACTCTCCGTTAGTTAATAAAATCGTCCCCTCAAACGTCCCCTCCCAGATGCCGGGGAGAAGTGATGGGCTTTGCTGTGTGACCAGAGTTAAGGTACCTGCCCTAGGGGTCAAGAAGCGAGGCCGGTTGGAGTCCTGCAGCCTGTGTACCCTGCCAGTAGCAAACTCTCGCTTACAGCAAGAGGGTTCCTGCCTGATTGCTGCTCTGATCACGTGGCACAAGGGAGAGAGGTGGCTGCTTGGGGTAATTATGGGACAGACCATTTAGGGTGTGAAGTTTGAGCCACCACTTTGAATTCCACCCGGAAGCCAGTGCAGTTCCCAGAGTGCTCCCAGCGAGAGAGAGACTGCACAGATGGATTGCTGCTTTCTGCATCCCCTTCAGTTTGAGTGATGTTAAGATGTAGCCCCATGTAGAACGCTTGGTGCTGGTCTGATCGCAAGGAAACAAAGGCATGGGTAAGGGTAGTAGGCTCGCATCTGAGTCACCCCACTCCACCCAGATAGTCACATGGCACCTTGGTGATGTTTGTTGCTTCCACATCCAGTAGCACCTGGGATCTAACTAAAGCCCAGGTTACAAACTATAGTGGCCCATAGCAGATGCTGATCCAATACTAGCCAGTTCTGCCAGCTCCTTCCCCCAGCCTTGCCAGCGTTCTCTCCGCTGGCCAGCTCCTCCAGGGAGACACACTCTGCACAGAGCTGAGGATCACATTATACCCCATGTCTCCTTACTGCCCCTCCTAGTGTCCCCTGGTACACCCTGATCAGCAGAGGAGACTGAGTTAAATCCTGCAGGACCCCAGACAAGTGTTTGTCAGAACCAAAGCTATCGCTCACACTTACCAGTGGGATTCCAGCTAACTCTGACAGGCCTTAGATGTGTCCACAGCCCCTTGTGGTCAATGGTAAATATTCTAACTCAGCCTGAACACCATATCCTCAGCCTTGGCTAAGAGTCCATCGGCTGGTGCCACTAATGCAATTTCCCCCAGACCCAGGTCTGAAGTCGGAGGGCTCTAGGCAATGCCAGGGCTGCTTCACCATGAACGCTTCCCAAAATGGGAGCGTCAGGATCATTTGGTAGCTAGCAGGGTTGTTAGTTTCCAGTGGTGTTTTGAATAGGGGCTTTGCAATGCTGCTCTCAGAACGCCTGGTGTCCTACCCTCCCGTAGAGAGGGGTTACCAGTCTCAACAAGCTCTGAGTCCAACATCTCCCCCAGGCCCTACCCATCTAGGGAGGTCCAGGCTCCAAGCTGCAGTTGGTGGCCTTCAAGCACCCCAAACTCTTCCAGCCATTCAGCAGTGTTACTCCCTGAAGACTCGCCTGGGTTTTTCCACTGGTGATGCTGCCCTGATCCCGCGGACACTGACGGCTCAATCTGGCTACGCGGTTTTATCTGCCAAGTGCTATGGAAATTCCTTTCAGCAAAGAGATTTGCTTGTGCAGAGTAGCCTGCTTCTCAGAGGTGGGATGTGCCTGGCAAAGGCTGGTGCCCCAAGGGCTCTTCCCAGGACCAAGGCTGGATGCTCCCAGTTTCAGAGGGAAACATGGAGCAGGCTGCTTCTCCACAGGGCACTGTACCTCCGTCAGTTAATTGGGTAGGCCAGACTTCTGCATCATGGAGACTTCGCAGTGTGGCGCCTGCTGGGGCCTGACTTCAGTGTCCTGCTGAACGACTGCTGCTCAGGCAGGGTCAGGCAGCATTGGTTCACTGCCGTAAATGGCTCTCGAGTGCGTGTGCACATGCTGATCTGGAGGGATGGTGTGGCTGTACCCTAGCTAACGTATAGCTGAGCTGGGACTTAGGCCACGTCTACACTTAAAATGCTACAGCGACAAAGCCGTAGTGCCGCAGTGTAGACGCTCACTGCAGCCCTGGAGGGGTTCTCCCATGGCTGTAGCTAATCTGCCTCCCCGAGAGGCGATAGCTGGGTCGATGGAAGAATCCTTCCATTGACCTAGTGCAGTGTACTCGGGTTAGTCGCACCCCTGAGAACTGGCTTTGCCAAGGTAGTTTTCAGTATTTACCAGCCCTGAGACTTGATAAATACGGCGTATGCACTGAAGGCCCAATGCCAAGGGATAAAATTAAGCTAACGCTCAGTAAATTAGCTGACTGACTGTAACACACCTGGATGCCCCAGTGATGGGGCCGTTAGAAACGCACGTCAGAGAGGAGTTGAAGGTAAGCTCTAGTCAGCACTTTCTGAGACGTTTGCTGCTTTTTTGTAGACCCCAGATTCCCTTTGTCTCCTCACCTGTACTGCAGCCCTCTTACGCCATGCTGCTGGGAGCCCCGACCCGTCCAAAGAACAGCTGCGTAGGCACCGTTCCACAGTCTGGTGTCCATTGTTACCGTGCCTGTGATGGTGCGTCGTAGGCTTGCTTCATTACCGAGCACGGCTCTTCCTGGGGAACCCTGCCCCTTCTAGATGAAGTCAGAGTTTACCAACTTCCATGTTGTGTCCTAAAGTTAGAGACAAAGAACAGTATACAAGAGAGACGACTGAACTCTCCCAAGAAGCAGGAGTGAAATCTGCAAGGGTATGCTGAAGAAACAAGATTGAAATGGGAAATTAAAACAATTCAGACTTTAAAATTGAAACTCTCCAAGTACCCAGTACCAGCTGTTTGCTGAATTCTGAATAATACATTGAAAATGTTCAGAAAATGCAAATTGGCAAATGCCATTTACAAATGGCTGGCTCTGGAGGCCTCTGGGGCACTCTGGCTTGACGTTTGCAGACTTAGGGGTTATGTAGGAGAGTCTCCATCCAAAGCTATATTTGGCTGGACCCAGGCTGGGGGATTGGACCCCATTTTGCAGGTCCAAAGGCTGGTCTGTTTGTCACACGTGTCAGGCTTTCTCTTCTTCTGCCACCTCCATTAGTTCTCTGTGTAGCCTTTGCTAGACGTTAGCAAACTCCTCACTGCTGCTTCATTTGTTGTCACTCCTGGGATCCGCCCCTCTCTACTCCCCTAAAATTCAGAGATTCCAAGGCCGGCAGGAACCATTGTGGTCATCTAGCCTGACCTCCTGCAAAGCTCGTTTGTCTAGCTTTGACTTCCAGCCATTTGATCATGTTAGACCTTCCTCTGCTCCCATTATTCCTCCATGCAGGTACTTACAGGCTGGGATCAAATCACTCTTCAACTTCTTTGTTCAGCTAAATAGACTGAGCTCTAACCCTTCAGTCACTCCAATTTATCAGCATCCCTCTTGCCTTGTAGGCACCAGACCTGAGCACAGGGTCCCAGCTCCAGCTCCCTCACCCAGAGCAGTGGTAGCTCTGCAGGGCTCTCAGAATAAAGGATACCGAAAGCATAGCGTTGTCCCTTCCTATCAGCATATAGGACTCAAGGTGTGGCGTGGATCCGCTGGGCTAGCACCTACGATTCCCTTGCCCACTGTTACTGCCCTCGCACTGGTGAAGCAGAATGTTTCTTGCCCTCGCTCTGCCAGACGCCCTTTTCTGAAGGTACCGGGTACGCTTAGGGAGGACTGTGCTCATGCCCAGCACAGGCCCTTGCAGGTAAGCAGAATTTCGCACAGTGCCTGTGTGTTCTAGGATCAGCAGCAGGTCCTTAGGTTCTGCAGTAATTACAACCTATAGGGTTGTACTCCCTGGGTTCGTCTGTGTTGGCACCAGCCCTGGGAGTCTCAGGCCCTCAGCCAGACGAATTGGTAATGATGCTCTGTCCCAGGAAGGGCTTGTTTTAAGAATAACATGGAGGCAAAGTTCAAAGCGAGGCTCGACTGAAAGGTGGAGACAGCGGTGAGTGATGGCAGATCCCTGTTCTGACTCTTTTCCTCCTTGACGATGTTGTTTTGCAGCCTACCCGGACTCCCAACTCTGCAGCATCCAGCGGTACAGCTGGGCCCTCCGGCTCAGCTTCCGCCTCAGCGGGTGAGATGAGTAGCAGTGAGCCCAGCACACCTGCCCAGACGCCTCTGGCTGCGCCCATCATTCCAACTCCTTCCCTGACCTCTCCAGTGGCACCTCCTTCAGCTCCTTCCCCCACCAAGGTAAAACAGTGCGTGGCTATCTGATTGCTCTAGCCGAGGGGGGGGCAGAGGGGCAGCGAAAGGGGGAGGGGAGTGCTCGAAGGCAAGAGAACAGGCTGGCGGGGGAACTGTTTATCTGCCCACCCTAATCCACGGTCCGACAAAAAGGGCCAGGGAGCGCTCTCGTTCCGTCTCCGTACAGCACTCGTGTGACTGCACCTGGAAAATCCCAGTCAGTTCTGGGCACCACACTGCCACAGACTGAAAGCGATACAGAGAAGAGCTGCAGAAACAATCCGGGGGTTTGAATGGATTGTCTTCTGAGGTGAGTCTGTATAGCGTGGCTAAGAGTAGACCAAGGGCAGACGTGGGGCGAAACCCCAAGGCTGGAAAGGAATTCAGGGTGGTGAGAATACCGCTGCTTAGCTCAGCACTCTACAAACATTCGTAGAAACCTAGAAGATCAGGGTTGGAAGGGACCTCAGGAGGCATCTAGTCCAACCCCCTGCTCAAAGCAGGACCAAACCCAACTAAATCATCCCAGCCAGGGCTTTGTAAAGCCTGACCTTAAAAGCCTCTAAGGAAGGAGATTCCACCACCTCCCTAGGTAACCCATTCCAGTGCTTCACCACCCACCTAGTGAAATAGTGTTTCCTAATATCCAACCTAGACCTCCCCCACTGCAACTTGAGACCATTGCTCCTTGTTCTGTCATCTGCCACCACTGAGAACAGTCTAGATCCATCCTCTTTGGAACCCCCTTTCAGGTAGTTGAAAGCAGCTATCAAATCCCCCCTCATTCTTCTCTTCTGCAGACTAAATAACCCCAGTTCCCTCAGCCTCTCCTTGTAAGTCATGTGCCCCAGCCCCCTAATCATTTTCATTGCCCTCCGCTGGACTCTCTCCAAGTTGTCCACGTCCCTTCTGTAGTGGGGGGGACCAAAACCATTAACCCTTCCAGCATCCTTGTGAGACTGGAATATGGCGGCATCTCATTTTAGAGATGAGGAAACTGAGGCACAGAGATCAAGGTCACACCAATTGGAGCTGGGACTAGACCCCTGGCTCTCGACTGATCTCCTGACCTTGAGAGGGTGCTGAGCTGAGGAATATTCTCCCCCAGGGACGTTGGAGAAGCCCCACTCTCTGGGACGAGGCAAACTGCTAGGGAACAACCTGCCCTGGCCTTGGAGGTGGGCTGGGTGACTTAATGGGTGTTTGTTTGATGGCCGATAATTACTATCTAGGCTAATTTTGTTCTTTAAAATAGTTTTTCATTACTTCCCTCCTGCACCTTCTTAATTAGCTGAATTTCGAGCTTATGAAAGATTTAGGCCAGGAGGGCAAGGTGTGAAAAAGCATTTGAGGTTTTGTGTGAAGTCCTGAGCTGGAAAAAGCACCACCTCGTGGAGGGAAAAGGCGTTCCAGCCTCTCATTTCGTCCTGGGTTCATCTTCCATTGGACCTGTGCCTGAACCCGGCTCACTTGCTAGCCCTGTTACTGATGCTTAAATCAGCTGAGAACACAGAAGAAAAAACCTCTGGTATTTGACAGCACTTAGAGCCTCATCAGTTCCACTGGTTGCTCTGCAGAGTCAGTCAGTTCGTGCTGTTGTCTGTGTGGGTTTTTCACACAGCAGCAGGGGGAGAAATTAAGAGAAAATAGGAAAACGTGATTGTAAAAATGCCGAGGTGTTGGTGGGGTGCTTGGGAGCAGGTGTAGGACCCCAAACTAGTTGCAGCTATTTTTTAAAAAAAGGGACGACACTTCCAATGGATGGGGGGACCCCAGGTTAAATCAAGAGCGAGTGCCAGCGTTGCAGCTGCATGATTTGTAGTCAAGCAAAGACTCTTCCGAAACACCCGAAGGGATTTTGTGCCGTCGGCATGCTGAGCAGCACCCCATTTGTTCACGCAGGGCAGGTGACTGCCTGCTCACTGAACGTTTGTGCAGGGGGAGAACGGCTTTGTCTGCTCAGTCACCCAGGCGCTGGGAGTTCCACTTGGATCTATGATTCTCCCATCAGGAAAAGCCCATGCGCGGCTGCATAATACCTTACAGGCTTTGTGCTGCCTCCTTCCTGTGCAGGCAGCTCTCCAGTGACCGGGCAGGTAGGTTTTCGGGGAACAACGTGTTAGCCTTACACACGTTTTAGGGAGAGGCAGAGTCCCCTTGGAGCATGAAGGGCTTCAGGAAGAGATGTTTCACCTCAAGGGGGTGGGACGCAAGAGGGCTGCATTAGAAGCTTGCCAGGAACCTGGGGACTGTGCCTAATTCTCATGCACTGGAGTAGATTGCAGCCACCTTCAACTGTGGTGTGGAGGAGACACTTCAGGTCCCAGCATACGCTGCTCCATCTTTGAGCCGCCTTTGCTGAGCTCAGGATGGAGTGTTGCTTGCTGGCACCAGTCCCCTCTGTGGGCTACACCTGTAAAAGCTCAGGATGTCTTTGAACTGGGTTTTGAAACCCAACTGGTACAGCCCAAATTCAGGCAGCGACTCTTTGTCGTAACAGAGCTGAGTGACTTCCTGTTGATGCTGGTTACCTGGGAAAGATCTACCCTGCTTGTCTCTGCAGAGCCTGCTGGTTAGAAAAGCCTGGAAGCGGCATTGCAGTCAGACGCAATGGCTAGTTTGCGGGTCAGAGTGGAGATGCCATTATGGCACTGTCACTTGCCGAGAGATCAGGGCCGTGCTCCATCCTTACCTGGGTGAAGAATTACACGTGTGCTGGATGTTGCACTGAGCCTTTCCTTCTAGAGATGAAAGTGTCCAGAGCCATGATTCCAAAACCTTCAGAATCCAGCCTACAAGATCTCTTAGCCGTGCTTAACCCCCTTTGGTATAGTAACCGCCCATTGTATTGGCGCGACTGACGGGGGAGAGATGGGAAACGGTTAGGATGCCTTCGGTGCTCAGGAGAGTAACCCCTGGCATCAGTTAATAACTCTCCAGTTTACAGTGGGCACGGTTTGTGTGTGTCTGTGAGTTGTTAAACTTCATTTAAATAAGCCTTAAAGCCTTAGCCATTACACAGGCTATAGTTTAAAATCACATCGCTTGTCACATTAGAGCCCCAGTCCTGTTAGTGGAGACACGTTTTCCTTGCATGTGTCATTACTCTGACCCCTAGGGGCAGGAGAGGGGAATTAGAGGAGTTAATTTTGTACCTTACTGGTTTTCAGACGGGCTCAGCACTCGCAAATCCCACTGAAGTCCCTTGGAAGTGCAGGTGCACAGCACGTTTGTAGGTCAGGCCGTGTCTCAGCACATCGAAGTGTTAACCGTGTACTGTGGGTGAAATGAAACCCAGTGAGATTAAAACATTATACAGGCTTTGGAAGTGGAATAATTTCATTCACTTTGTTCTTCCAAGAGGCCTTTAATGATGCTGCTATTGGAAAAGGGTTGACTGAATTCTGAGGACTGGGTCAGACTTAGGTTTTGTTGCCTGTGCATTAAATTGGAAGTATTTGGAGAAATCCATTGTTACGTGACATCTCTACTTCTCAGAGTAACCTCCCATTTTCCCCTGGCTGTGCAGGAGGAGGAGAACCTGCGTTCTCAAGTCAGAGACCTGGAGGAGAAGCTGGAGACTCTGAAGATGAAGCGAAATGAAGACAAAGCAAAGCTGAAAGAGCTGGAGAAATACAAGATCCAGTTGGAGCAGGTGCAGGAGTGGAAGAGCAAAATGCAGGAACAACAGGGTGACCTCCAGAAACGTCTAAAGGAGGCCAAAAAGGTGAGCATCTTCCTGGCGGCATGTGGCAGCACCAGAGCTGTGCAGCGCTCGTTAATGCCGCGTCAAGGGAGCCAGTACATTCAAGGCTATTTAATTGTTGGAAATCAGACTGGGGCGTTCTTACTTTATTTTTTGATACATCCACTAGCATAAAAACACGAACTCCCCCAAATCCTGTCTTCTGAAGAGATGTGGGCCCTAAAGCAGCCTGTGACCACAACATAGCAAACATTGGCTCACGTACTGGCTTGAGAATGCAGAAGCCCAATGGAAGTTAACTACATTCAGTGGTGAATTAATTTGTACAAGGCGCTAGATATGTCTGGGCCCATTATCCTGGTGGCATCTTCCTGTGGTTTATTTTGGCCTATTTTCTCCCCATATCTGAGGCAAGAGTTTTGTCATGGAGTCACGCTGGCCGGCTTTAGCCAGGCAGTGCTTTGGATAATGTGTCCCTTCCGCCAGGGGCGTCTGCAGATTCCCACTTGTGGCTCATGATGGAAGCACCTTGACCCTCAGGGAATCTGCTGGAGAGCGGTGGCCATTAGGCCTCTCCCCTCACGCTCCCATCCTGGAGGGGCCCAGGGGTTCCCCCTTCTCTTCCTAACCACGGAAAGTGCAACGGGCTCCTGTCACACACACCGTCCTCAACGCTTCCCTCATCCCTAGGGGGCGAATTTTGTTTGTAGTTAATCAGTCAGATTCCTTAAAGGAGGAGGAGAGGAGATGCCGTGGCCTGGGCTTCATCCGGCAATCAGTTAGACACATTACAAGCCTCTGATCAGATCCAGGATGCTGGAGCTGTCAGTTACGGGATCGCATTTTAATGTTGTGCTTCCTGTTTGGCCACGTTCGGCTGCATGCACTCAGTGCGCTCCCTCTGGGCGAGGGTTTTCTTCTTCCAGTGCCGCTTCTGTCAGACGCTTACCCTGAAAGTACGAATGGACCTGCCTCCCTCCCCTTGCTGTCACACGCCTTTGGCAGCGTTGTTAGTCGGGTGGGTCCCAGGATATTAGAGAGACCAGGTGGGTGAGGGAATATCTTCAATTGGACCAACTTCTGTTTTCCAAGCTTGTCTCCCTCACCAACAGAAGTTGGTTCAATAAAATATATTAGCTCACCCACCTCGTATATCACAAGTTTAGCAGCCAGTGTATTTGGTCCTGGAGCTCTGTTCCCTTGATTCCACGTAGTACCTGATGAGTGAGTTTCTCTTCGGCTTCCAGCCATAGCTGCCGACTCTGTGGGTGCTCTGGGGCTGGAGCACCCATGGGGAAAAAATGATGGGGGGAGGCTGCTGGGGGTGCTCAGCACCCAACTCCCCACAGTGCCTCCTGCCTGCTGAAAGACCACACAGATCAGCACCTCCCCCTCCCAGCCACCACAAACAGCTGTTTTGCGGCATGCGGGAGGCTGGGAGGGAGGGGGAGGTGCTGATCTGTGCAGCCTTTTGGTGGGCGGGAGGCACTGGGGGGAGTTGGAGGGGGCGGAGAGGGGTGGGGGGGTTGGGGCCTTGGGGGAAGGGGTGGAGTGGGGGCAGGCCCTGGGTCAATATAAAAGAGAAGTTTAGAACCTAATACAGCTGCCAAACGGCTTCATACTGTCTGCTGGCGCTACCCCCCAGGAATGGGCCAGCAGCTGGTTGGTTGGTTGGTTGGCAGGATGAGCCGAGGTCACTGCTCCATTTTAACAGAGTCAGCTAAATGCCGTTACTACAAAGAAAGGTATAAAATATGCTTGGTGTGTGTCCGCACTGAAAATGCAGCCCCGGCCCGTGAGCCCGTGCTGGGGCTTGCCGCCTTCTGTAAGATGCACAAACAAAGCAGCCCATCATCCTTGTGTGTGTTTAACACACCTGCCTTTTGCCAGGTTAACGCCTTGCTTAGATTTTAGTGATCCCCAATTAGGGTCTGGGGAACCTCCCTTAATGAACATGGAAACAGTTGTGTCCTGTTGCATGTAATGCGTCAGAATGTAACCTGCTGGTACCTCCCATCCTGGTTACCGGCGCAGTTGGGAATTCGTCATGCAGAGGTTAAATCTGAGGGCAAGTCCACACTACAAAATTAAGTCAACCCTAAGCCACCACAGTCACTGAATGGGTTTTACACATCACACTACGCTGCTTGTGTCAGCCGCATGAGTCCTCCCCAGGAGCACGTGCACCCATTGACCTGCCAGGGTAGGGCACTGAGGGATGGTTTCTGAAAGGCAGCAACAGTCTGTGTAAGTAGCACACTGTCTACACTGAGAATGAGTCAATGTAACGACATTGACTTCACCTCCGCGAGGCGTAGCGCCTGTGTTATGAAGTCAGTGTGGTGACTTACATCAGTGGGAGCGACAGTTCAGTGTAGATGCTTCGAGTTAGGTCCACATAAGGCAGTTTACTTCGACCTAACTCTAGAGTGTAGACCAGGCATGCGTCTGGCGGCGTTACTGGAAAGGGGGGTCCAAAGGGGATGGATCTCGGCTGTTCTCAGTGGTGGCAGATGACAGAACAAGGAGCAATGGTCTCAAGTTGCCGAGGGGGAGGTTTAGGTTGGATATTAGGAAACACTATTTCACTAGGTGGGTGGTGAAGCACTGGAATGGGTTCCCTAGGGAGGTGGTGATCTCCTTCGTTAGAGGTTTTTAAGGCCTGGCTTGACAAAGCCCTGGCTGGGATGATTTAGTTGGGGATTGGTCCTGCTTTGTGCAGGGGGTTGGACTAGATGCCTCCTGAGGTCTCTTCCAACCCTGATCTTCTAGGATTGTATGATTCTACTGGAACTGATTCTCTTATTGTTCCAAGTGGGGTGGGAGGAATCCCTGGCCACTCAAGCCTGTTACTGGTCCTGGGGGGAGCGGGGAGGGGTTGGGAGTGCAGTTGCTGGGCTGAGTGGGGAAGAGGTGCTGAGTTGGAACAGAAATAAGACAGTTTTTGTGGCAGTGGCCTTTCCCCCTGCGCGCCCGGTAAGCAGTTACTAGCTGGGATGTGACTCCATGCAGACCCCCTACAGGAACGCTGTCACAGCCAGGATTATCTGAGCCGTACAGCTGGGTAATGGATCCGGCTAGTGACTGAGTCCGAGGAGCGCCCCTGTTCCATCAGGCTTCCATCCCAAGGTGTCCTCACCCTGTTTCTGCCTGACTGCAGGAAGCCAAAGATGCATTAGAAGCCAAGGAGCATTACATGGAGGAAATGGCTGATACGGCTGATGCTATCGAGATGGCAACTCTGGACAAGGAGATGGCAGAAGAGCGGGCCGAATCCCTGCAGCAGGAGGTGGATTCCCTGAAAGAGAAGGTGGAATATCTCACGATGGACCTGGAGATCCTGAAACACGAGATAGAAGAGAAAGGTGAGAGGTGCGGGGACCACCCATTGTGAAATGGGCTTGGAGGAGAGTCTCCTGTTTTAATGCAAACCTGGGCTGGGGAGTAAATCTACATGTGGGGGAGATCCCATTGTTGTGATGAGAGCAGCATAAATACCAAGCTCCACTGATCTCTCCTACACCCGCTGGAGTCAGTGGGAACCTTGCCATTGAGGAGTTAATTGCCACTGATGAAATAAACAGTAATAAGTCACTAGGACTAGATGGTATTCACCCAATAGCTTTAAAATAACTAAAAGGCTCCAGAGGCCATCCCGGCAATTACAGACTGGTGAGCCTGACTTCAGTACCAGGCAGATTGGTTGAAACTCTAGGAAAGAAGAGAATCAACAGACGCAGAGATGAACATGATTTGTTGGGGGAAAGTCACCAGGGTTTTTGTAAAGGGAACTTCTGCCTCTCCAATCTACTAGAATTCTTTGAGGGGATCAGCAAATGTGGACAAGGGGTGGGCAGTGGATATAGTGCACTGGAATTTCAGAAAGCCTTTGACAAGGTCACTTCCCAAAGGCTCTTAAGCAAAGGAGGCAGTCATGGGACAATGGGGAAGGTTCTCTCATGGCTCAGTAACTGGTTAAAAGAGAGGAAACAAAGGACAGGAATAAATTATCAGTTTTCACAGTGGAGAGAGGTGAATGGCGGGTTCCACAAGGAGCTGTACCGGGACCACGGTTATTCAGCATATTCATAAGTGATCTGGAAAAAGGGGTGACCAGGTGGCAAAGTTTGCAGATGTTGCAAAATGACTCAATACATGTAAGTCCAGAGTTGACTGAAAGGAGTTACAAAGGGATCTCACAAAACTGGGTGCCGGGGCAACAAAATGGCAGATGAAATTCAATGTTGATAAATGCAAAGTAACTCACATTGGAAAACATAATCCCAACTATACATATAAAATGATGGGGTTTCAATTAGCCGTTACCACTGAAGAAAGGGATCTTAGAGTCATCATGGATGGTCCTATGGAAACATCTGCTGAATGTGCAGCGGCACAGAATGTTAGGAATGTTTGGAAAAGGGTAGATAATAAATAGCACAATGCCACTGTATAAATCCCTGGTGCACCCACATGTGGAATCCTGCGTGCAGTTCTGGTGGCCCCATCTCCAAAAGGGATATTGGAACTGGAAAAAGTACAGAAAAGGGCAACAAAAATGCTGAGGGGTCTGGAACAGCTTCCGTATGAGGCGAGATTAAAAAGACTGGGACTGTTCAGCTTAGAAAAGAGACGACTAAAGGTCTATAAAATCATGAGCGGCGTGGAGTGTTATTTACCCCTTCACATAACTCAAGAACCAGGGTAACCCAATGAAATGACTAGGCAGCAGGTTTAACGCAAACCAAAGGAAGTTTTCTTCCCACAACACACAGTCAACCTGTGGAACTCCTTGCCAGAGGATGTTGTGAAGGCCAAGACTATAACGGTTCACAAAAGAACTAGATAAGTTCCTGGAGGATGGGCCATCAGTGGCTATTAGCCAAGATGGTCAGGAAGGCAACCCCATGTTCTGGGTGTCTCTAAACCTCTGTTTGCCAGAAGCTGGGAATGGGCGACAGGGGCTGGATCACTTGAAGATTCCCTGTTCTGTTCACTCCCTCTGGGGCACCTGGCACTGGCCACTGTCGGCAGACAGGACACTGGGCTAGATGGACCTTTGGTCTGACTCAGTCTGGCTGTTCTGATGTTAGGATTTGCCCCTGTGGGATTGCTATGATAGCTCCTTAGACATCCAGCTAAATGCTTTCAACCCTTTGCATGCAGTCCCATTACCGGCTTTGCAGCGCTGGGCTGTAGGAAGTGGTAGGACCCTTATTCACAGACAGGTCAGTAGTAAGCAGCAAATCAGCAACTCACCATGTCCCATCACCTCTGAGTTTGAGTGGGAGTCTGGCTGGCGGGATGCAGGTCTCTCTCACTATGGATAAACCGGCCATTGCAGCGCTCATTGCTCCTCGCCCAGACAGGGGACGCCGGCTCCTGGGAGCGTCTCTGGGACAAGCTGTTTGTGCTGTAGTGCACAGGGTCTGCTCATTTTGCTGATTTCAGACCAGCTGCTCGGCTCCTCGATGGACAGGACATTGAAACCAAAACGCGGAACAATCTCACATATTTTGTCCTTGTTTTGATTCCCTAATGGGCTTTCTAGCCAAGGCAGACTTTAAAAATACACAGACAAAGAAGTCAAGTTTCAGAGGGGAGCCGTGTTAGTCTGGATCTGTAAAAGCAAAGAAGAGTCCTGTGGCACCTCATGGACTAACAGACATATTGGAGCATGAGCTTTCGTGGGTGAATACAGCCGACGAAGTGGGTATTCACCCACGAAAGCTCATGCTCCAATACATCTGTTAGTCTATAAGGTGCCACAGGACTCTTTGCTACTTTTACAGACAAGGAAGTGAGCAGCCATTGAATATTGACAGTATGAGCCGAGTTCCATGGCAGAGGCCTGCGGAATGGTCACCTGAGAGCCCCAGGACTCTGCTCACTAGACAGAACCTGCATCTGCCACAGGAGCAGTAGATTGAGGAGCTGGCGGATGGATGCACTGAGGGGGGCTGCAAAGGGGGGAATGGGGGAGATGGACAGAGCGAAGGGGATGTGGGATCTTCGGTGGGGCGGATGGAGGAGGAGAATGGGGGGCAGCAGCTACTGGGATCACATTGGCTACAGCCAGGTAAGTACATAGAACCATAGGGTTAGAAGGGACCCACAAGCATCATCTAGAGTACGTTAGGCACCCCGGGCCTGACCTGCACCAGCAGTTCTAGCCATGCAGCTCCCCTGAGCCGAGATTGCAGATTGTGCCGTACCATGCAGCAGTTGTTAATTTGAGTCCCTGGCCACTAATCGACTGACCTCAGCTTGCGACATACACTAGATTCGAGGGCTGCTCTGCTGAGGAGGCGATAGGCTGGTGGGTTAACCCCCTGAGCGTTGTCCTCCCAACTCCCAGGTTTAAAATCTTAGTTGCTCTTGAGAGACCTGCCTTGGACAAGAGCTGATTTTCCTGCAAATGCTGGGTAACGTCTCTCTGCTTCTCCCTTTCTCCAGGCTCGGATGGGGCTGCATCCAGCTACCAGGTCAAACAGCTAGAAGAGCAAAACGCAAGGCTTAAGGAAGCTCTTGTCAGGTATAACGCTTCCTCCCTGTTAGATCTCCTCCTCTGTGATATCACCTCTGCAGATCCTCACTGCAAGCTCCCACGCCCTGCCACCTGGCAACAAAACCGGCCTCAAAGCAGTGACCCATGGACCTTGTTCTCGAGCCAGGGTATTAACCCCCTAGGCCCCCACAGACACACCTCCAAATGCCCCTCAGTCCCTTTCTAACTCCGGGCACATCTGTTAAACCTCAGAGGAGTAGGAAGTGGGGTAGGTCTCTGTGGGACTGCTGAGGTTATACATGCAGAGAACGTGAGATGCTGCAGAAAGCAGCCACTCTGCTTTCTTCTGATACTCTGGCTATGAGCAGGCTACTTAAATACAGTAGCCGGTTGATACTGTGCGTGTGTTTGCCAGGGCGGCCAGAGGATTCCGGGGGCCCGGGGTCTTCGGCGGCGGGGGGCCCCTTCCGTTCCGGGACCGCTGCCGAAGTGTCCTGAAGACCTGAAGACTCGAAGACTTCGGCAGTAATTCGGCGGCGGGGGGTTCCCGCCGCGGGTCTTCGGGGCACTTCGGCGGTGGGTCCCCGAACGGAAGGGCCCCCCGCCGCGGAATTACCGCCAAAGACCGAGCTGAACTTCAGCGGCGGGTCCCGCTTCGGCGGTAATTCGCCGGCGGGAGGATCATTCCGTCCCGGAGCGGAAGGCCCCCCCCCCCCGGCGAAGACCAGGAGCGAAGAAGCTCCTGCGCCCGGCCTGCAAGAGTTTTCTGGGCCCCCCAGAGCGAGTGAGGGACCCCGCTCCAGGGGCCCCGAAAAACTCTCGTGGGGGCCCCTGTGGGGCTCGGGGCCTGGGGCAAATTGCCCCTCTTGCCCCCCCCTCTGGGCAGCCCTGGTGTTTGCTGTGGTGACCAGATTAGGATGGCTTCTGGCAGTGTCCTGCACACCTCCTGGCCAGGTGTCTACTGAACTGCTTCGCACTGGGAAATGGATGTTGCAGCTCTCTGTAGCCCCAACAGGGACAACCTCGGAGGGTCCTAGGAGAGAGCCTCCCCTGCATGGTCCCACCAATGTACCTGTTATAGTCTTCATTGTCTAGCCTCTTCAGGTCACAGCCCAAGAGTCTGATCTGCCCTGTTCCCATGAAGAGTTAAGTTACAGGCAGGTCTCTGTTCTGACTGAATGTGCACTGATGGCTACAAAGCTGTCTTTTTACCACGGAGCGGCAATCTGAGCCCCCCTGGTAAATGAGTTCCCTTTGCACTCAGCATGGCTGCCCCTGTATCTCAGCACTGGGACCGCAAGCTGTCCTGTGTGGGATGGTCACTGCTAGGTGTCCTAGCCAGCTGACTCGGAAGGGCTGCAGACATCTGAGGAAGGACAGGGGATGGCTGCTGTGATCACAGTCCCTGGGTCCCTTTCCGTTTGCTCTGAGTGTGTTTGCTCTGTTTCAGGATGCGGGATCTGTCTGCATCAGAGAAGCAGGAGCACGTGAAGCTTCAGAAACACATGGAGAAGAAGAATTCAGAGCTGGAGAGCTTGCGTCAGCAGAAGGAGAAGCTGCAGGAGGAGGTGAAGCAGGCAGAGAGAACCATTGATGAGTTGAAAGAGCAGGTGAGTTAACCCCAGGGTGCTTTGGGGCTTCAAAGAGGGTCAGGGAACCACTGCCAGGCAAATCGGCGTCTCCTGTGAACTGTTGGGTGTGGGGCTCTCGCTTAGAAATCGCACGCTTAGAGCAGTGAAGGAGTCCCAGGGGATCCTGCTGTAGTCTGCCCTTCTCCAGCACGAGCCGTGCCGGACTCTGGGCTGTGGTTCATGCTTGGCTGCAGGCTGGCTTCCTTAAATGTAAGAGATGCTTTGCACCTGGTGCCTTAGAACCTTTCCAAAGGAGAGTCTAACTGATGTCTCCTTACCTCTGGAATTCGGCACCACCTAACATGCTTGTCTTAGCATGGCGCGGTCAGGAGGGCGGGCGAGTCACAGCCATGCAGAGGTTCTAGTGACGTTGGGGAAGATCCCTTGATGACTACAAGGCAGTGTGCTCCCCTTTGCATTTTACGGGTTCCCTAGAGGCAGGCACGGACCGTCTGCTGCGGAAGAAGCAGTTGATAGAGTACGGAAGCTCTAGCACGATCCTGGCTTGGTAGGAGAGCGGTAATTATCACTGACACCACTTAATAACGTGCAAAGGGAGAGAGAGAATGACTCCTGTTCCCATGTAAAGAGACCGAGCTCCCATTATGCCTCTGATAAATCTGACCCATAACTTGTCCTGGGCTTCGGTGCAGAGCAGAGAGCTTTGGAAAGCTGGGCTCAGGTCTGGCAAAACAGGAGAAGACAGATTTCTTTGAGGTACTGGAAACTGACTGGAGGTTGCATAAAAGTACATTAGGTATTAGTGTCACGATGTTCCAGGTTCTGTGAGGATTGAAGCCAGGTGTCTCTTCCCGTCTCCTCACCCTGCTGGAACATTGAGTGTTCCTGTAGCGCAATGGTGGGCACCCTGCGCCCGCAGGCCGCATGCAGCCCATCAGGGTAAGGCGCTGTTGGCCATGAGACGGTTTCTTTACATTGACCGTCTGCAGCTCCCAGTGGCCGCGGTTCACCGTTCCCGGCCAATAGGAGCAGGGGGAAGCGGTGCGGGCCACAGGGACTGGGTGACTGGGCAACAAAATGGCAGATGAAATTCAGTGTTGATAAAAACAAAGTAACGCACATTGGAAAACACCATCCCAACTATACCTATAACATGGTGGGTCTGAATTAGCTGTTACCACTCAAGAGAGGGATCTTGGAGTCATTGTGGGTAGTTCTCTGAAAACATCCACTCAATGTGCGGCAGCAGTCAAAAAAGCGAACAGTGATTAGGAAAGGCACAGATAATAAGGCAGACTATATTATTATGACCACAATATAAAGCCATGGTGCGCCCGCATCATAAATACTGCGTGCAGTTCTGGTCGCCCCATCTCAAAAAAGCTATATTAGAATTAGAAACAGTACAGAGAAGGGCAACGAAAGTGCTGAGGGGTATGAAACAGCTTCCATACAAGGAGAAATTAGAAAGGCTGGGACTGTTCAGCTTAGAAAAGAGACAATTAAGGGAGGGGATAGGATAGAGGTCTATAAAATCATAAATGTGAATAGGGAGGTGTTATTAACCCCTTCACAGAACACAAGAACCAGGGGTCACCCAATGAATTTAATAGGCAGCAGGTTTAAAACAAACTTCACACAGCACAGTGTCAACCTGTGGAACTCCTTGCCAGAGGATGTTGTGAAAGCCAAGAGTATAACTGGGTTAAAAAAAGAAGTAGATAAGTTAAAGGAGGACAGGTTCATCATGGCTATTAGCCAAGCTAGTCAGGGATGCAGCCCAGTGCTCCAGGTGTGTCTACAACTCTGACTGCCGGAAGCTGGGAATGGTTGAGAAAGGATGGATCACTCGATAATTACCGTTCTGTTCACTCTCTCTGACGCGTCTGGCACTGGCCGCTGTGGGAAAACAGGACACTGGGTTAGATGAACCATTGGCCTGACTCAGGATGGTGGATGTTACATTCTTATGCAGCGGTGTTGGAATGTGGGAGGCCAGGTCAGGGTTAAGCTTTTGAGCCCTGTGTCCTTAGGTGGATGCTGCGCTGGGTGCTGAAGAGATGGTGGAGACTCTGACAGAGAGAAACCTGGACTTGGAGGAGAAGGTCCGGGAGCTGCGCGAGACCGTCGGCGACCTGGTAAGCTGCCCAGCAGGCAGAGCTCTCTGCCATGGGTCAGAGAGGATGAGACAGAACCCACGCGTGTTCCTTTGTCTGCATGGTCTGCAGCCAGGCTGGCCACAGGACGGGGTGCGGCAGCGGGAGAGCTGCGCTGGGCGGGCTGTTCGCCTGCCACGGCAGAGCCATGCTGGATGCTGGACGGGCTCCGGCGAGGCTCAATGAAGTCACCGGGGTTGGCTGATCTCCCACGCTCCTGATGGGCACGATGGCCGCAGCTGATCTCCTGGTCAGCCCCAAAGCTGTGCCCCTTCCCTCCTCTGAAAGCCCCATGCTCCTGGGGCCTGGCAGGCCGAGCTGTGAGCAGCAGCCCCCTCCCCTTCTTCCTGCTAGGAAGCCATGAACGAGATGAACGACGAGCTGCAGGAGAATGCCAGGGAGACTGAGCTGGAGCTGCGTGAGCAGCTGGACATGGCAACGGCGCGGGTCCGCGAGGCGGAGAAGCGTGTGGAGGCTGCACAGGAGACGGTGGCAGATTACCAGCAGACCATCAAGAAATACAGGGAGCTGACTGCACACCTGCAGGTAAAGTCCTTGAGCACCTCCTGTGGGGCCAGGGGAGGGGCTGGCTGACGTGCCCAGCACCCAGCGGAGCAGCAGCTGCTTCAGGGCAGGGCTTTAGTGCCAAGGAGGCAGAGGCCTCAGCAGGCAAGAGCACTGCAGAGGAGAGGGGACGGGACCAACCCTGCAGGGGCTGCTGCTGGCACTGCAAACGCTGGCCCTGCAGGGGCTGCTGCTGGCACTGCAAACGCTGGCCCTGCAGGGGCTGCTGCTGGCACTGCAAACGCTGGCCCTGCAGGGGCTGCTGCTGGCACTGCAAACGCTGGCCCTGCAGGGGCTGCTGCTGGCACTGCAAACGCTGGCCCTGCAGGGGCTGCTGCTGGCACTGCAAACACACCTGGAACGAGCGGCTGGTGCCCTGGGAGTTGGGCTCCTGGTTTAGACGGGATTTACCGAGAACATCCGGCTAAGCCAGAGCAACCTGAACACTAGTTTACTCTGAGGGAACCTTCCTCCGATTGCTTGTGCCTCAGCTGCCTCCTGGCCAGCCATCTGCTCCGCAGGCTGGGAGCTCTGGAACCAGAGGGCGAACGTGCTCCCAAGCGTGGGCGTTGTGTTGTGTCTCGGGGGCTGCAGGTGGGAGCAGGTGGATGGGATCCCTAAGGGACCTGGGGGCGCTGGCAGCAGGCAAGTGAGACCATCATGGAAATGCGGGTGGGGAGACGGCTCTAGTTACCCTCCCCGCCCTGCGCGGTTGTTCTCCTGGGCCCGCAGCAGTCTGCCCTGTGTCCTCTTGGGAACTGCGCTAGGCCCAGCGCTGGGGAGACGCCTCAGCTGAATGCACCCAGATAGTCAACTCCCCTTCCTCCTCCTTGCCTGCCCCATTATCGCCCGACACCACAGGGAGGCCTGGCCCCGGCGGTGTTCGGGGGCGAGGGGATGGCAGTTCTGCTCCTTCATGTTCTGTTGTATTGCTAATCCTCCCCTCTCCTCCTGCAATCAGGACGTGAACCGAGAGCTCACGAACCAGCAAGAAGCTTCTGTTGAGAGACAACAGCAGCCTCCACCAGAGATGTTCGACTTCAAGATTAAATTTGCAGAGACTAAGGCCCATGCGAAGGTACGGTGAGCAGCTGTGTGTGTCGCTGTGTAGGACCCAGGTGTGGGTATTCCCATGGGCGGACGGCATCGCTTCCTGTGCTCGGGCCGCTTCCAAAGGCTGCCATGTTATTCTGAGGGTGTCAGAGGCCTCCCCCAGGGCTGTGTCACTAGTGAGTGAGAGCACCCAAAAGGCTGCGAAACAGCTTAACTGCTGCGAAACACTCCTTCCCCACCGGCTAGCGTGTGGGCTGGCAGACCCTGGCAGGCAGGGCCGCCGGCGCGCTCTGGCCCAGGCTGTGAAAACGGAGCCTGGAGCTGCTCGGCAGGGGTGCCGGAAGGGTGAGTGGTGCGGCTGGAGAAATCCGGCATTACTGGGTGGGGGCGGGAATGGGGCGTAACCTCTGTGCTGAGAAACGGGGGCCCAGACTGTAACGGTTTTCGCACAGCAGCAAGTACTTGAAAATGGGGTTTTGTGACACACACGTGTCCTGCCCGACGTGGACTCGCGCGGCTGGAAGGACGGTAACAAGTGTCTGACGTTTGCCCTCCTCGGAGCAGGGACCCTGCCCTGGAGCAGCGAGAGGGAAGCCATGGGAATGTGGCGCTGGGACGGGGGCGGAAAGGGGCTTGGACGGACTGGCCCGGCGGGGCCCCGTGTAGTGCCAGCCAGCGGGCGGGGGGCCCGGGGAGTCGCCTCACACGTTCCAGGCTCCGTTTGATGTTCCCTCTGTCTCCCCAGGCCATAGAGATGGAGCTGCGGCAGATGGAGGTGCAGCAGGCCAACCAGCACGTCTCCCTCCTCACCTCCTTCATGCCTGACAGCTTCCTGCGCCACGGCGGGGACCACGACTGCATCCTGGTGCTGCTGCTCATCCCCCGGCTCATCTGCAAGGTAGCCCAGCGCACGCGCCCCCCTGCCCCAGCACCTCTTCCTTCGACACGGTTAGGGCAGGGAGCGGCCTGTTTTCATCCCACTTCGGCTTATTTCTGTGCCGCGAGCGGAGGTGCTCAGGGCCGCTCCATTGCCCCTGGGTGGCGCTGTGCGGCAGAGCCAGGCCCTTCCTCCGGCAGGGCTTCAGTGAGCCCCTCTCGCCCACCCGAGCGGCACTGCGGGGCTCTGAAGGGCATCGCATCTGGGCGGCGCCTGCCGGAAGGATGGGGGCTGGGGGCCTGTGGGGGGTGCTCTCCTCACGGCTCGATGGCGCCGCCTCCTGGTGGTTCTGGGGATTGCTCTGTCTGTCAAGGCTGACAGCCCTTCCAGCAGGTACGTCCTCAGTATCTCCACTGCAGCTCCTCTCACTCAGGAGCAGCATCCTCGTCCCTTTCCGGGGGCAGGGCATCGAGGATCCCACTCTCCTGCGGTCCCAGTGCCACTCCTGGGAGCCCGGGGGCTCAGGGACCTCCACACAGCAGCCAAGGGCCATTCCCTGCTGGCTCCTTGCTGCCTTTTCCTGAGCCGCTTTCATACCTCCTGGCCCTCCCCACTCCTTGGGCTTGCTGGCCTCTCAGCCCCCTCCTCCCAGGGCGTAACGCCAGGCTGCTCACCCCGGCAGCCCCTCTGCTCCCTGCCTGTCTCCAGCGGTGAGCGTCTCCCTGATCAGTTGCCACCAGCCTAAAGCTCCCCTGGTGCAGCCTAACCAGCTGAGTGGGCCCACCTGGCCTAATTCAGCTCCTGCAGGGCTAGTGTGGGGAGCACACCCCATCCCCAGGATGAAAAGGGGGGCCCTGGGGGGCAGTCCTGGTGTCTCAGGGGCCCCCCAGAGATGGGAGCAGAGCTGAGAGGTCTCTGGCTGGGCAGGCTGCAGGGGAGTGAAGCTGATGGAAACACAAGAAAACCCCTTGAGTTGGATAAAATGGCCGCCGTGACCATGACTGAAGCTGCGTGAGCTGGTGCCTGCCCAGGTCAGGCCCATGGCAGAGTGTGTGAAATGCCAGGGGAGCCTGTCCCAGCAAGCGCAGCTCTGTGGCAGGGATGCTGGGCTGCGGGGAGCAGGAGGGATGTGCCGCCGTGCTGGGCAGCCCGGGACTGAGACTGCTCTGTCTCTTCTGGAACAGGCCGAGCTGATCAGCAAACAGGCCCAGGAGAAGTTCGAGCTGAATGAGAACTGTGCCGAGCGCACGGGCCTCCGGGGTGCCCCAGGGGAGCAGCTGAGCTTTGCTGCAGGGCTGGTGTATTCGCTCAGCCTCCTGCAAGCGACGCTGCACAAATACGAACAGTGAGTACCCTGAGCGTCCTGCACCGTGCACGCAGCCTGTGGGTCCCCGGCGCTCTGGGAGGAGAGCACCTAGGGTGCCCCCGTTCCTGCAGAGGGTGGGGAAACCTCTCACGTGTCCAGAATGGCTGAGGGCCAGGGAGGCGCCTCATCCGGAGCACCGCAGCCGAGGGAGGGGTGTGGTGGGCTCTGGTCTCGAGGAAGGCGTTGCCAGAGATCTAAGCACTGCCTGCCGCAGCCGGCGCTCAGGCGTTTCATGGTGCTGCTGCCGAGGTCAGACAGAGAATCCTTCCAGCTGCACCTTCCCACGCGCGCCACTGAAACCTCCCCAGCGCCCCTCCAGCGGCACTAGGTCCATGCTGAAAGCCTGACAGCCAGCCCAGAGACTGGAACAGACTCTCCTGCGGTGGCCCTTCCCCGTAGCCCCAGCGCAGCTAGTGCCGCGGCTGGTCCCGGTCACCAGAAGTGCCCTCTCCTTGGGTTGGCCTGGGGGCCTGGACCTCGGATGGATGCTGAGCTCCCATGAGCTGCTCAGCACCTCTGACCGGCATCCAGAACGAGCGCCCGCGTGAGACTGCAGGGCCCCTGTAGCGACCAGACCCGTGTCCCAGCCTAGCTGACAGTATTTGCTCCTCCGCCAGGGCCCTGAGCAAGTGCAGCGTTGAGGTCTATAAGAAGGTGGGGATGCTCTACCCGGAGATGAGTGTCCATGAGCGCTCGCTGGACTTCCTGATTCAGCTGCTGCACAAGGACCAGCTGGATGAGACGGTCAACGTGGAGCCACTCACCAAAGCTATCAAATACTACCAGGTAGGAGGTGCGGTCTGTGCCGCAGGCGGGTGCCGGCTCTGTGCCGCTCTCTGCACTACGGGCACTGGCCCCAGGGCAAGCTGAGCTGTGGGGGGTGGGAGCAGCGAAGTGGGGCTGAGCTTTGCAGAGCCCCAGGTGGCATTGCTGCTTTCAGGGAAACCTCCCAGGCTGCCGGCTAAGTAGCTAGGTTCCCGTCACCACCTTTCCTTCTTTCCCCTCTGCCTCCTGGACACTGAGATCTGGTTCCCCTGCTGGCCCGCGACTAGATCTCCCATTTGCTCTGAATTCCCTCCTAGAGAAGGGAGATGCCTCGCCGCCCTTGTGCCAGGATCCCTTATCTGGGCACCCTAGGACACTGGCTGCAGAAACCGGCACCGCTGGCCCACAGGGCCATGTCCCCCCGTCAGAGACTGAACTAGACCTCCCAGAACTTCCCGTAATCCCAGCACAGAGGAGTATAGTGGAGCAGGAGAATCCCTGCTAATTCCGTGGGATCAGGCCCCCTTCCCAAGATTGATTGATTGTCCACTCCAAGTATCCCAGAGAGCCCCTTAGCATCTGCTACTGCAGCCAATCTGCTGTCCTCTGCCCCTGCCCCAGCACGCTTCCCTCTCCCCCAAACGTTTGAAGCCAGGTGAGGGAGCTGGGATAGCGTGTGGCTCTGCTGGATTAACTCCGTTCTGTTCCTCTCGCTGTTACCAAGGGGCAGACCCATGAGTGTGCTTGTGCTGCTGTGCTCTCGTCTGCAGCACAACGTTCGCCCTCCTCCAGCTCCCAGCAGGCTGCGTGCGGACGGGGCGGGCTGCGGTTCGTGGCTCTGGCAGGGCTTTGGGGAAGCTAACGCCTCTCTCCGTCTCCTTTCCAGCACCTGTACAGCATCCACCTGGTGGAGCAAGCCGAAGACTGCACCATGCAGCTGGCGGACCACATTAAGGTGAAGTAGCCGCGGTGCGGCCCGTGCTGCAGGCCCTTGGGAAGGAGTCACTGCACCGGCTGCTGCTGCCTCCTTCATGAGGGCTTTGGAAAACGTCCTCCTGAGACGCACTCCTGCCTCTTTGCCAGGGTGCATCCCCTGCTAGCGTGGGCTTACCAGCTGCCCGCCCCCCCCGAACCCCTCCTCTCACCCACCAGCACTGGGATCAGGGCGGGCATCCCTCGGGGTTTGCACCCTGCCAATGCGCTGCTGAGTAAAGGGCAGGAAGAGGAGTTGGGATCACAGCGCTGAGCCCGGTCCCTGCAGCGGAGCACTCGGCGCTGTCAGGCCTCCCGTCAGAGCACACCTGTGTCCTGGTGCCTCCCAACATAACCCACCCCTAGAGCAAAGCAGCCCAGGCTCCTGTGGAGCCAGAATCCCCGAGCTCTGGCCGCCTGGAATCCCAGAGAGCTCAGCCCTGCTGTCCCCAGGCAAGCTCGTCTCGCTGAGTCTGCTTTGCCCTGAACTAATGGCGCTCGTGCTTGTCCCGCAGTTCACCCAGAGTGCCTTGGACTGCATGGGCGTGGAGGTGGGTCGATTGCGGTCCTTCCTGCAGGTGAGCAGCCGACTTCCTGCCGCCCTGGTTCCCCTCTGCATTCGGGGCCAGCACCTCGGCTGGCGTACGTTGGCGTTGCTCCATGGACGTCAGCAGCTACGCCGGCGTGAGCCAGCTGATGCCCTGGCCCTCGGCATCTCAGGTGTTGAGCTTTCTCACCCCCTTCCTTCCTTCCGTGTGCCTGGCAGACGGGGCAGGAGGCGTCCGACCTCGCCATCCTCCTCAAGGACCTGGAGACCTCCTGCAGCGACATCCGCCAGTTCTGCAAGAAGATCAGACGCCGCATGCCGGGAACAGACGCACCTGGGATACCCGCAGCACTCGGCTTTGGACAGCAGGTGGGACTAGCCAGTGCCAAAGTCCCAGGGAAAAGGGCAGCCGAACACCTGTGCCGGGGGCTGCGCTGGCAGCTTGCCAGGAGCCGCACGGGCACCGCAGATACCATGAGGTGCAGAACATTGCAGCCACCCTCCTGCTGGGCGAGGCAGCTGCAGAGAATACGCATCCCAGCAGGCCGTGCTCATTGGGGTTCCGCTGAAGGGGAGGCTCCCACTTGTGCCAGCTCCGTTGTAGTCCCGCACAACAGGCGCCATCTTCTGTCCGTCACTCACCTCCCCCAGCCTCCCCCCACCCCCCCGGTGACTCCCCGCCGGCGTAAGGGGCTTTTAGTACCAGTCTGGTGCTAGGGATGCTGTCACCTGCCTGGCTTGAAGGGTCCCTTGGGCAGAGTGGAGGCAGAGTGCGCAGTGGGGGAGAGCCGGTGCAGTCAGTGCGTTGTCTGGCGAGCCAGCGTGCGTCTTTGTCTGCCTGGCTGGGACCAGTGGCGTTCGCTACTTGGGTCTCTTCTCTCTTTGTGTTGTGTTACACGCGTGCCTGGGCCGTGCGTCAAACATGCTATGCAGTGTCTGCCCCGGCCCTTTTCCTGAATGTCCCGGGGCTGGGGCGGGGCAGATCAGAGCACGCTGGCGAGAACCGCGAGCAGGGGGGCGGAGCAGGGGCGGGAGGAGTGGGACGCTGACACTGCAGAGTCACCTTACGGGGCGGGGCAGAGCCCTCGCTGTGAGAGGAGGAAGGCGCAGCCAGGAGTCACAGGGGTTAGGTAGCGGGTAGAGCATACGACAGAGCTAGGAGAGCCCTGACTACATCTTCCTGCCTGAGCCACGGCCTTGAGCTGCCATCTGTAACGTGGCCCCGGTAACGGAACTTCCCTGGGTAAAGAAGCCTGAGCCCATGTGGCCCGTGTCACAGCAGGGACTGCACGAAGCCCTGGGAAGGAGTCTGGTGAGGGAAGCAGAGAGCAGGAACCTTGGGCTCAGGTGGTGACAAGAGTTCCCCGCCCTGTTGGCTTCCTGGGCTGTCCTTCCTCCTGCTGCCTGGCTCTGCTCCCTGGTGATCACTGAACTGCCCTCCGCGATCTCTTAGCCGTCGGGAGAGTGCAGTGCTGTGCCGCCTGGCAGGCGTGTGGAGGAACAGCCTCCACTTGCCTTTGCTGGGAGCGAATCCCGTCATCGCCGTGTGTCTGCCTGACCCCAGGTGTCGGACACGCTGCTGGACTGCCGCAAGCACCTGACCTGGGTGGTGGCGGTGCTGCAGGAAGTGGCTGCCGCGGGGGCCCAGATGATCGCCCCGCTGACGGAGAATGAAGGGCTCCTGGCCGGGAAGCTGGAAGATCTGGCCTTCAAAGCAAGCGAGCAGGTGGGAACCCAGTTCTCGGCTTCCCTACAGCCCTCTGCCCCGGGGAACGAAAGCCTGTTCGCCTCCGAGGGGCTTGTATCTCACGCCAGCCCCTGGGCACTTGGGATGAGCCTGGGTGGAGCGACAGCCAGTGAACGCTGACGCGTAGGGACCAGCCCCTCACCTACCCCCTCGGTCTGCAGCCTCCTCGTCGGCAGAGGGGCCGACAGCCCGCCAAGGCCTGGGGTCGGTGGAGCGAGGGCAGGAAGCCTTTCCTAGCAGAGGTACTTGGCTCAGCGGGTGCAGAGCGCACCTTGAAACGGGGCAATTCTCTCTCTCACCGTCCTCTGCAGATCTACGGCAGCCAGGGCGTCAACCCGTACGAGTGCCTGCGCCAGTCCTGCAACATCCTCATTGCCACCATGAACAAGATGGCCACTGCAATGCAGGAGGGAGAGTACGACGCCGACCGGCCGCAGACCAAGGTGGGGCACGGCTGGGGGGCGCCTTCGGGCTGGGCCAGGGCAGCCGAACAGAGCCAGGCGAGGCCCTGGGTTCCTGTGGATGGCGGGAGGAGATGGAAAACCTGGGCTGTCTGGTGACAAGGATGATCAGGCTGCAGTGCACCCAGCAGACACCGATGGCACGGCCCCTCGTAGCTGGGTTTTGTGGGGTGTGTTCTGGGCGCAGTGGGCTCTCCTTGGACACTGTTAGCAGGTGAGGAGCCAGCACCTTGCATCAGGAGCCCCCCCTGCTGTCGGTGCAGCTAGGCAGATGCTTCCAAACCAGCAGGTGTGTCTTAGCCTTCAGCCTTAGGGCGTGTAACCTGCCGAGGGTCCGTCGCCTTCTCAGCCAGCGAGACCAGCCTTCCCTGCATTGTCAGGGACTCGGGGAGCCAGGCAATTGCCTGTCGTGTGCGGATTTGGGGGGACGTCCCCTCAGCAGCGTCCTGCCCATTTTCACCATGAGCAAGCACTGGAATCCATCAGCTGGCAATATCCGAGCAACCCCCGTTCTCGTCCCTGCAGCCCCCTCCTCCTGTCAATCTGAGGGCAGCCGCACTCCGGGCCGAGATCACGGATGCCGAGGGCCTGGGACTGAAGCTGGAAGACAGAGAGACCGTCATCAAAGAGCTGAAGAAATCGCTCAAAATCAAGGTGAGCTCATCCGTGGTCTGTTCCCTAATGTGCCTTTCCTGTGGGCCGGTGCAGAACCCTGTACCCTGGGGGTGCCCCCTTCGCCTGGCCAGTAGCAGCTCTGCCCGCGGAGCTGTTAGCCCTTTGCATCGGTTTCCCCAGCGAGCACGAGGCTGCCTGGGGGAGACGCCAGCTGCCCACGTAGCAGAGGCCTGTGGCATCAGCCATAAGGGACTCCCCAGGTGGGTGGTCCGCGTAGGCCTAACCTGAGCCCCGGAGCCAGTAAGGGATGGTGGCGTGTGCCCGCTATCGGCTCACCCGTGGAGCCGGGGCGGGCGCTCCAGGGCACTGGAGCACGCGGGCCATGCCCAGGGGCCTGCAGCACTTCGCTTTCTCCCCTGCCGCTCCAGGGCGAGGAGCTGAGTGAAGCAAACGTGCGCCTCAGTCTCCTGGAGAAGAAGCTTGACAGCGCGTCCAAGGACGCGGATGACCGGGTGGAGAAGATCCAGACCAAGCTGGACGAGACCCAGGCTCTGCTCAAAAAGAAGGAGAAGTGAGTGTGGGTTTCCGGGCCAGGGGATTCGGGGTGGGCCTGCTGAGGGAGGCGCCTGTGCAGAAGGGGAGCAGCTTGCCATGGTTTCCAGGGCTGTTCTGGAGGGTAGGGGTGGCGTTAACCGGGGCAGCTAGTGGCAGAGAGGACACATCTCAGGCTGCATTCTGGCTGCTTTCTGTGAGGTGCCGGACGTTGGCATTTCACACCATTGCCAGACCCGGTATCCGACCCCCGAGAGCAGTGGTCAGCCTGATGGAGCTAGAACCAGGATAAAGGGAAAGGGACGGAGGGCTGGTTGTCAGGAGACGCTTCCTGTGTGTGAGATCTTCACCTGCAGAACAGACCAGCCTCCCAGGGAAATGGGCGGAGGCCCCCCTCTCTCCTGAGCGGGCTGGGGAGCGTATGGATGCGGGAGGAGGCTGGAAGTTACCGAAGCGGAGGAGATCCTGCAAAGCCTGCTGGGTAGAGGCTGTGAATTCTGCCAGCTGAGCTGTGTGCCGTTTCCCGGGGGCGTCTCTCATTTGGCTGGTGGCTTCTCTCCCCCTGCAGGGAGTTTGAGGAGACCATGGATGCTCTTCAGGCTGATATTGACCAGCTGGAGTCGGAAAAGATGGAGCTAAAGCAGCGCTTGAACAACCAGTCCAAGCGCACCATCGAGGGGCTGCGTGGATCCCCTGCCTCCGGAATCGCGTCCATCGTCTCGGGCATTGCGGGAGGTGAGCGACCCGCCCGTGCCCCCTCCCTAGCGTCTGGGGCTGTTACTGCAGGGAACCCGGGGCACAGGCCCTGCGGGGAGGGGAGTGGGACCCTACCGGAGGCAGAGCAGTGTGGGTGGGCGGCTGCTGGCGTGAGCCCCGTGAAGGGAGCAATGCTCTGGACCTGAGGGAGAGGAGGGGCGGGGGCCTTGCTGGTCACTCAGTTCGATGAGCACCGGCCGCTTCCCCAGACATCTGGAGCCGGTCGCGCGCGGTGGCTCCGCAGGCTGGAAGCCCCGAGCGAGATGTCCAGGCATCAGTGGAGGAGCCGAGGGATGCGTGACGGCCCGGCACTGCCTCCCTGCGCTCTGACGCTCCGTGCAGCGCGCGCTCAGCTGGGCGCTCGCCCGCCCACTCCTGGATTGCGGAAAGGAGCCAGCCGAGGGGAATCCTCTCCGCGTGCTGCCGCTGCCTGAGGCCGGGAACGCTGCAGGGCTCGGCCACGTGGGGGGGGGACTGGCTGGTGAGTTCAGAGCCAGTCCATGGGCTGACCTGCGCCCCAGCGAGCAGACAGCTGGAGAGGAAAGGCCCTGGCAGGCTGCTGGAATCCCTCTGTCTCCTTCCGCTTTGCTCCCATGGCTGGGGTGGCAGGTTCCTATGGACGTGGAAGAGTCTCACCCAGCCCCTGTTCTGCCCCGGCAGAGCCCCATGTGGAGCACAGGCCTGGCCTGCGTCCAGCCGCCGTCGCTCCCGAGAGAGGCTGCGGTTCCCCGGGCTCTCCTCCCCTGCTGGCGGAGAAGCACAGCCGCTGGCCTCACCCCTCTGGGCACGGGCAGCTCTCCAGCCATGGCAGGCGGCGAGGCGTTGGTTTGCTCCTGGAGTCCAGCCCCAGCTCTGGGGGAGAGGTGGGCGGCCGAGGCCTGAGGTGCTGAGCTGCGTGGGGTGCTCGGGTCCGGCCCTGCTTTCTCCACTCGGCGTGAGCTGCACAGGGCAGAGCTGAGTGCTGGGCCGTTACAGGGGCTGCGTTCTGCTCCCTGCAGGCTCTAGCGTAGAGCCGGAGCCATGTGATTCCCACGGCGCCATTGTTCTCAGCTGCCTGCCTTGCACAACAGTGGCCCAGACCCGAGGCTCCTGGGACTGGCCAAGGGGGCTCCTCGGAGCCCGTCTGGACTCCTGATCCCACTGGCGTTTGTACGGAGGGGGATGCCCAGTGCTGACGCCTGCAGCTGTGTGCTGACGTGGACATGGAGCGTGCTGCTGGCCGCTGCTGGCCTCCCGGCACACCACCCTCGCTGTGATTCAGTGAAGTGCCGCTGCTGGTGGGCTGCTGGCCATAGCGGGTCGGATCCCTGGATTTTAGCCTGTTTTCTCCCCAGAGCTGCAGTGACCGTTGGTCTGTGCTGTGTCTGGTGAGAGCGGGAAAGGCAGTGGCACTGCACTGCGCGGGTACCACTTGGCTGTGTGGATTGCAGCAGGAGCCCTTGTCATCTTCAGAGCACTGCCCCAATTCCCGCTGACCGGTGCTGGCCGCACGTCGGCCGGGGGGCGGGGGGGTGTCCCCGGTTTGCAGCAGGGGAGCCGAGGTACAGGACAGCAAAGGGACTTTTCCAAGGCCCCAGAGTGAGTCGGTGGCAGAGCTGGGAACAGTGAGTCCCATGTCCCACTTCCTTGTGCTCACGGCTCTGGCTCACTGCTTGTGAACTGCTGGTGCCCTGGCATCTTTCCTTCTCTGCCTGTGGTTCACACGGCCGTCTGGCTGCCTCGTGCTCCCTGCGGGCCAGATCCGGAGCGGGCTGAGCCCAGCGGAGGCGGTGGGAGGTGTCAGCAGGTCTCAGGATCCATCCCATGATGCAGCTGCTCTAGGAATGGCACCTTGGGCTGCGTGCTTGTCCTGCCAGATTGGCTCCGGTGGTGAACTGTGTGGTTTTGGAAACTGCCTGCTGTGCGCTCCGGTCCTGCACCCCCGCGGCAGGCGGTCCGGGAGCCAGGATGGACTCCAGCTCCTTCTCCAAAGCCGTGTGGCCCCGTGAGGGTCCCTGGAGTAAGAGGCAGCAGACTGGGTGTGAATGTGCAGAGGGGGCAGATCTGGGGGGCCATTTTTACAATGGCTTCTCTGGCCAGAGCTGCATTCGAGCCTTGCTCCTCAGCGTTTCATTCTGCTTCTTGTCTCTCCTGTGCTTCCCGCTGCAGAGGAGCAGCAGAGAGGTACGGTACCTGCTCCGGCCTGCCAAGGCTCCTCCTCTCTAGGCCCCAGGAGGGCAGGCCCCAGTGCATGTCAGAAGGGGGTTCTGAGGCTTTGGGAAGTCGAGGTGGAGCGGGATCCTACTCCAGTGCTGCTGTTTTCAACTGCTCTGAAGCCGCGTGGCTCACTGGCCAGAGCGTCCTGCAGCTACCCAGTGTCCCAGAGGGGAGCTGGATCCACCCAGAGCTGGTTCCGCCGGGGGGAAGTGCAGGGCCGCATCCCCTCTCCGCTCAGCGCCAGGAGTGAGCCAAGAGGCTGTTCTGCCGGGGTGGGATCCTGGCCTGGGACGGGTGTTGTCAGGGTATTTGCATGGGTTCGACCCCAGGGCTCTCCATCTCCGGCTGCGTGACTGACGGCTCTGTGCCCCGGCCAGGGGCGTGCGTGTGGGTCGCTCCTGCTGCGGCTCCTTGGCACAGCCCCACTGATCTCTTCCTCCGACCCTGCATGCACAGCCCACGCCGGCTCCGGACTCTCCTCTGCCCACTGATGTGCTCGCCCCGTTTGCAGGTGTCAGCGCTGGCCAGGTGATGGGAGGAGGCTCAGGACCTGTCCAGGTGAAGGATTCGCCTCTTCTCCTCCAGCAGATCGACGCCATGCGGCTGTCCATTGAGCACCTCAAAACTGAGAACAACCGGCTGAAGGTGAGGGGGCCTCTCCGGGGGGCATCTCTCGGGGTTTGCACCACTGGGCTCTCCGGGCATTCGTCCGGCCAGGCCTGGGCTGCACACGCCCCGACTGGCTACCGGGAATCACCCATTGCTCTGCAGCCGGTCCCCCCCGGGGGCAGCAGGGAAGGGCAGTGCGCCTGGTCAGCCGCACTGGAGCTGGGATGGTTTAGTCTGGAGCTCTAGTGAGAATCTAGAGGAGACAGGCTGACTGGGCCCCTGTTTATAGGAGCAAAGGGCCATTGGTGGTATGCAAAGGAAATGTACCGTTAACCTGTGGCCCTCCCTGCTGCAGGGCATTACTGAAGCTAATGGCTAACTGAGACTCACAGGCACGTCAGACCCCTCTGCCCTGCGAGGGGCACTGGCAGAGCCGCTTGCAAGGATCAAATGCCAAGGGCTCCCCTGCCTCAGGCCGCTGTTCCTTGTCCTTCCCCTCCCCCGCACCAGCTTCCAGGGCCCAGTGCTTGCAGTGGGGAGAGGCCCCTTCCTCCTCTGTGCCATTCAGCGCGGAGGCGACACCAGGCCAGCAGCCCCCAGCTCCGGGGCCCCAGGCTCTGTTCCCAGCTCCAGTTCTCCTCGGCTGGAGCTGCTGGGGTGTGGAGCGAAGGGCAGCGTCTCAGGGTGGGGGGCTGGGTCCCTGGGCTCCTGCGCTTTGCACTGGGGTGAGTGGGAGGGAGCACTTGGCTCCCCCTGACGGGGGGAACTGTGCGGCTCGGCTGGTGGCCGGGTATCCCTGGGGAAGGAGCCCTGGGTCCCTCTGTTTGCCTGGTTCTCCTGTGGCTGCCGATCGGAGAATGGGCCGGGCCCCACTCGCCCTCCAAGTGCCGTCCCTTGGCCGGCGCGCTGGGGCTGGGGCTGGGGCTGGGGCTGGGGCGGAGCCGGGGCCTACACGCTTGTCTTGCTTCGTGCTCAGGGAGCCCAGATGAAGGCAGAGCTGGCAGCGCTGCCCCCTCTGCACGTCCCGAAGCTCTCGCTTCCCAAAGAGCGGCAGGGGGAGGAGGTGGCCTCCGGCTCCCTGTACAGGAAGACGAGCCAGCTGCTGCAGAGCCTCTACCAGATGAGCGCCAACGCCAAGGTGGTGGACGTCACGCGCAGGAGCTCAGGTACAGCTCCTTGGCGCAGGCGCCTCCAGGAGGCAGGTCAGCGGAGTCAGCTGGGACCCAAGGGGGGTCCCCGTGGTCCAGGCCTGCTAGCGAACTTCCTGGCGGTAGCAGCTTCAGTGCCAGAGGCCGGGTGGGCCCTTGTTGGATGGGCTGTGGGCGGGGCCCGTGGGCATGCTCGTCTCTCGGCCCATGCCCAGGGCAGAGCCGGCCAGGGACGTCTGTCCTCTCCTGGGGGTGGGTGGCTGCTGTCTCTGGGGCGGAGCCCAGGCTGTCCCATAGGGTTCTGGCCGAAGCCCGTCTGCTGGTCCGTAACCCCCCCGCCTCGCTGCGGCCGCCCGCTCAGCCGGCTCCCCGAGGGGCCAGCGCTGGGGACGTCTGGACGTCCGGGGAAGCAGGCTGGAGACTTTTGCTTGTTACTTTAACCCCTGTCAAGGTTTTGCTTTTCGCTGGAGATGGCTGGTGCCGTCACTGTGCTCCCGCTGTGCGTATCTGCGCTCAGTATTCCCGGGGACCGAACGCTGAGACCCCCCGGTCGGGAGCCGGGCGTGCTGGGATTCAGGGCCGTGCCTGGCTGTGCGGCCCACCAGCGTGCCCCTAGTGGGGCTGGCCATTTCCTGCCTCCCCTTGCGAAAGGCACCCTCCCCCGGGAGGCCTCCCTTGCGCTCCCTGTAGGCAGAGCGAGGAGAGCCAGGCTCAGGGCTGTGGTGGTTTCCTTCTGAAGGGCCCAGAACTGCCCCCTAGTCACTGATCAGCCCCCGCCCAGGACGGGCCGAGCTGTTGGATGGGCTCAGCTCCCGCGGGCTGAAGGACGGCACATGCCTGGCCCTGGGAGCTGCGTGCCAGGGTCCCGCTGACCCGTTCACCCCCGCTCCGGCCTCTCCTATCCTGGCCCCTCCTGGAGATTGGGGGAGCAGGGGCTTAGTCGCCCTATTCCCCCTCCTTTCAATGGGCCTCTGGGACGGGAATGTCCCTGCAGTGTCGTGTTTCTCCTTCGATAACCTGGATCCAGGATTCTCCAGTGCTGCCCCGTCTCTGCGGCGCAGCTGCATTTCCGTGCTGGGGGCTGGGGGCTGAAAGCTGCTAGCCACGGTCACTGAGAGACCCCGGCTCGGGGCAGCTCCTCCCAGCTGGGCGAGGGGGACTTGGCACCCTCTCTGCGGGGAGCCCCCTTACCGGGTCTCTTCTCTCGCAGCAGGGAGCCCGGCCGCCCAGCTGCTGGAGCAGACAGCCCGCCTGAAATCCCTGAGCAGCACCATCGACAAGCTGAAGGTAAATGCAGCAACTGCCCGTGATCCGTCGGCGTCTCTGCAAACGCCCCCAAGCCCCGCCTGACGCCGAGACAGCGAGCGGGCGGCAGGGAGCAGCTGGTGCTTCCAGGAGAGCAACGCGCTGCTGAGTCTGCCACGGGCTGGGGGGCCGCGTCCCTCATAGCGCTGCCGGTGCCCCTCACTCCCGACCCGCAGCCCCTGCTAGCCCAACCCTGGGCTCCCCCCAGCTCTGCCGGTGCCCCTCACTCCCGACCCGCAGCCCCTGCTAGCCCAACCCTGGGCTCCCCCCCAGCTCTGCCGGTGCCCCTCACTCCCGACCCGCAGCCCCTGCTAGCCCAGCCCTGACCCCCCCCCCCACAGGTCTGCCGGTGCCCCTCACTCCTGACCCATAGCCCCTGCTAGCCCAGCTCTGCCAGTGCCCCTCACTCCCGACCCGCAGCCCCTGCTAGCCCAGCCCTGACCCCCCCCCCCACAGGTCTGCTGGTGCCCCTCACTCCTGACCCGTAGCCCCTGCTAGCCCAGCCCAGGGTTCCCCCCCAGCTCTGCCGGTGCCCCACACTCCTGACCCGTAGCCCCTGCTAGCCCAGCCCAGGGCTCTCCCCACAGCACTGCTGGTGCCCCTCATTCCCGACCTGCAGCCCCTGCTAGCCCAGCCCTGCCCCCCTCCCCCCCAGCTCTGCCGGTGCCCCTCACTCCCGACCTGCAGCCCCCTGCTATCTAAGGGGAGACTGTTACACGTGGTGCTTTTTTGATGTGAACAAATATTTCCTTAGACCTGTGAATAAAGTGGCTATGACCCCAGATAGCCACATTTTCCCCCCCGCCCGCCCTCCAAAAAATGCCCATGTGCTCTGTGCACACGCTGCCTTGGGCATGCTGCATACTCAGGTGTCGGGGGGCCGGGGGAGAAGGGAACTCCACCTGTGGAGCCGCTTAGGCACCTTGTCATTTACCCTGGGCAAGGCAGGGTTAGCCATCCCCGTCCTCCCACCCTTCCTGGGTGATGGGGGGAGCTGCTCTTGCCTGCTGGAGACCCTGGCAGGGGAGGCAGGGAGCTCCCCACCCCACACCTGCGTGCGGGGTGCCGGGTGCCCTGCAGGGTGCCCATCTGGAGGGATGATGCTGCCCTGCTCCCCTTTCCTCCCTTGCAGGATGAAGTGATGAAGGAGACGGTCCTGCAGCACCCCGGGGCCAATGTCGTCACCAACTTCGCCACCTTCCCATCCTCTGCCTTCCTCAAGGTGAGACGCTGCTCTCCGGGGAGCGTCCCCACAGCTCTGGGGTGACGGCTGAGGGAGCACGTGGCCCGGCAGGTCTCCTCGCCAAGCTGAGTTCCCCTGGCCTGTGCGCAGGAGCTCCCTTGCCACGGTCTGCAGGATTCGGATTAGCAGTCTGGGGGCCGCAGGGTCCCAGCACCTGTAGCTGGGGGAGCTGGTCGCTGTTCATGGGGGGTCGCACATGCCATCCCCAGGCAGCGTGGCTCTGGGCTGAATGGAGCTCCATGGGCCTGCTGACAACCCTCCCTGGCAGGGAGGAAAGGCGACCGGGCCCTGGGATGTGTGAAACCCCCTCGGGCGACACCCTCTGGAGCTGGCCCCTAGGAGATAAGTGTGACCCTCCTGGCACTCGGGTTGGCTTTTATCAGCCTGAGGCCTGCTGCCCCTGACCCTCCGCTCTGCTCTTCCAGGCCAGAGAGGAGAAGAAGGACGACACCGTGTACGTCGGCAAAGTGACCTTCCCCTGCCAGCCTGGGCATGGCCAAGTGCACAAGCTCGTCCTGACGCCGGAGCAGCTGTGTGAGCTGCACGGCCGCCTCATCTCCTAAGGGCCCCCCCCGCCTCCCCCCCAGAGACGGATGTTCCTTGCACAGCCCCTCTCCCCAGCCCGTTGCTGAGTCTCTTCTCCCAGGCCCTTCTTGGCAGGGACTTGCTAGCCTGCGTGTGCAGCAGACCCCAGCAGAGCGCCCCCGGCTGGAGCACCGGGTTCCAGCTAATGAAACCACTCGCCCTGCTGCCCCGCCGAGGGGGGCCTTGGCATAGCTGTGTGTGCGGATGAGTTCGCTCCTGCCTGGATCTTCAGCTGCCTTTCCTCCTGCCTGCCCTCCTGGTGCATCTGAGAGCTGCCTTTCTCCGGGGGGGGGCCTGAGGTGTCAGGGGCTGGGCCTGATTGTGTACATTACACTCACCAGTGAAAACACTTCCAACACCCCCCCCACCAGCTCCTTGTCCGAACAGCACCGACCTGACCAGGGAACTCACGGCTCCTGATCCGCTCGGCCCCTGGTAGCCCCGGGGCAGGCTCTGTAGGGAGCACCACCTTTCTCCAGGTGGGATTTGAGTGGCCAGGAGACGGGCTGGCCCTGCACTGAGGTTGGGAGCGGCATTGTAACCCTGCCCAGCTCAGCTCAGACTAACTGACCAGCCAGACATGCCCCCGTTCTGCCCTGCTCGGTGCTGAGGGGTTTGGGCTCCTGGCCAGGCGGTCGGGCTGTGCCTCTAGCTCCTGTCACGGGATGAAGGGTTCATGCCAGAGGGGAAAGGGAGCCCCTGGGGCTCCCGCTCTGAACACTACAGATACCCGCAGTGGGGTGAGTTCAAAGCTCGTCCCACCAGCTGCTGGTGTCAAACCTCTCTCCCCCCAGTGCTGTGGTTGTCACATCAGTGTAGGGGGCTGGGAGCTGAGTTCCCCCATGGCTAGTGGGTGAGTGCGCGGAGGAGCTTTGGGTCTGCTGATACATGCGCACGCTGCTGCACCATCCCCTGCTGTAACCAGTTCTTAGCACTCCAGGGCTCTGGAAATGAATAAAGCTACAACTGTTAAACCCAGCTTGGTCCAGGGAGGTTATTCTCCGCTCCGCCCGCTGGGCCCACGGCCAGGGCTGCAATTCCCAGACTCACCCTGGCCTGTGGTGCTGGCTGCCTGCCAGCCTTGTGGTACATGTAGGTACCAATGACTTAGGGAAGGGTAGGAGAGATGTCCTGGAAGCCAAATTTAGGCTGCTAGGGAAGAGACTGAAATCCAGGACCTCTATGGTGGCATTTTCAGAAATGCTCCCAGTTCCATGCGCAGGGCCAGGTAGGCAGGCAGAGCTTCAGAGTCTCAATGCGTGGATGAGACGATGGTGTAGAGAGGAGGGGTTCACGTTCATTAGGAACTGGGGAAACTTCTGGGATGGGAGGAGCCTATACAGGAGAGATGGGCTCCACCTAAACCAAAGTGGAACCAGACTGCTGGCACTAAACATTAAAAAGATTGTAGAACAGTTTTTAAACTAGGAGATGGGGGAAAGCCGACTGCTGCAGAGGAGCGTGTGGATCGGACACAGACTTCTCTTAGGGGAGAGTCTGATGATAGAGAATCTCCAGGTTATAGTCAGGAGCAGAGGACGGAAGAGGATAATGTAAGGGCCGGATCAGATGATAAACAGTCACATAAAAAAGAATCTGGCACATCAGAAAAAGGCAGGCTAATAAACAGGGACAAGTTTTTAAAGTGCTTGTACACAAATGCCAGAAGTCTAAATAATAAGATGGGTGAACTAGAGTGCCTTGTGATAAAGGAGGATATAGATATAACAGGCATCACAGAAACCTGGTGGACTGAGAGCAATCAATGGGACACAATCATTCCGGGGTACAAAATATATCGGAAGGACAGAACAGGCCGTGCAGGGGGAGGAGTGGCACTATATGTTAAAGTGTAGATTCAAATGAAGTAAAAATCTTAAGCGAATCCACAGGTTCCATAGAGTCTCTATGGATAGAAATTTCATGCTCTAGTAAAAATATAACAGTAGGGATCTATTATCGACCACCTGACCAGGACAGTAATAGTGATGATGAAATGCTAAGGGAAATTAGAGAGGCTATCAAAATTAAGAACTCAATAATAGTGGGGGATTTCAATTATCCCCATATTGACTGGGAACATTTCACTTCAGGACGAAATGCAGAGATAAAATTTCTTGATACTTTAAATGACTGCTTCATGGAGCAGCTGGTACGGGAACCCACAAGGGGAGAGGCAACTCTAGATTTAATCCTGAGTGGAGCGCAGGACCTGGTCCAAGAGGTAACTATAGCAGGACCGCTTGGAAATAGTGACCATAATACAATAGCATTCAACATCCCTGTGGTGGGAAGAACATCTCAACTGCCCAACACTGTGGCCTTTAATTTCAAAAGGGGGAACTATACAAAAATGAGGGAGTTAGTTAGACAAAAGTTAAAAGGTACAGTGACTAAAGTGAAATCCCTGCAAGTTGCATGGGCCCTTTTTAAAGACACCATAATAGAGGCCCAACTTCAATGTATACCCCAAATTAAGAAAAACAGTAAAAGAACTAAAAAAGAGCCACCGTGGCTTAACAACCATGTAAAAGAAGCAGTGAGAGATAAAAAGACTTCCTTTAAAAAGTGGAAGTCAAATCCTAGTGAGGCAAATAGAAAGGAGCACAAACACTGCCAACTTAAGTGCAAGAGTGTAATAAGAAAAGCCAAAGAGGAGTTTGAAGAACGGCTAGCCAAAAACTCCAAAGGTAATAACAAAATGTTTTTTAAGTACATCAGAAGCAGGAAGCCTGCTAAACAACGAGTGGGGCCCCTTGATGATCAAAATTCAAAAGGAGCGCTTAAAGACGATAAAGTCATTGCGGAGAAACTAAATTGATTCTTTGCTTCAGTCTTCACGGCTGAGGATGTTAGGGAGATTCCCAAACCTGAGCTGGCTTTGTAGGTGACAAATCTGAGGAACTGTCACAGATTGAAGTATCACTAGAGGAGGTTTTGGAATTAATTGATAAACTCAACATTAACAAGTCACCAGGACCAGATGGCATTCACCCAAGAGTTCTGAAAGAACTCAAATGTGAAGTTGCGGAACTATTAACCAAGGTTTGTAACCTGTCCTTTAAATCGGCTTCGGTACCCAATGACTGGAAGTTAGCTAATGTAACGCCAATATTTAAAAAGGGCTCTAGGGGTGATCCTGGCAATTACAGACCGGTAAGTCTAATGTCGGTACCGGGCAAATTAGTTGAAACAATAGTAAAGAATAAAATTGTCAGACACATAGAAAAACATAAACTCTTGAGCAATAGTCAACATGGTTTCTGTAAAGGGAAATCGTGTCTTACTAATCTATTAGAGTTTTTTGAAGGGGTCAACAAACATGTGGACAAGGGGGATCCGGTGGACATAGTGTACTTAGATTTCCAGAAAGCCTTTGACAAGGTCCCTCACCAAAGGCTCTTGCGTAAATTAAGCTGTCATGGGATAAAAGGAAAGTTCCTTTCATGGATTGAGAACTGGTTAATGGACAGGGAACAAAGGGTAGGAATTAATGGTAAATTCTCAGAATGGAGAGGGGTAACAGGACCAATCCTATTCAATTTATTCATAAATGATCTGGAGAAAGGGGTAAACAGTGAGGTGGCAAAGTTTGCAGATGATACTAAACTACTCAAGATAGTTAAGACCAAAGCAGATTGTGAACAACTTCAAAAAGATCTCACAAAACTAAGTGATTGGGCAACAAAATGGCAAATGAAATTGAATGTGGATAAATGTAAAGTAATGCACATTGGAAAAAATAACCCCAACTATACATACAACATGATGGGGGCTAATTTAGCTACAACGAGTCAGGAAAAAGATCTTGGAGTTATTGTGGATAGTTCTCTGAAGATGTCCACGCAGTGTGCAGAGGCGGTCAAAAAAGCAAACAGGATGTTAGGAATCATTAAAAAGGGGATAGAGAATAAGACTGAGAATATATTATTGCCCTTATATAAATCCATGGTACGCCCACATCTCGAATACTGTGTACAGATGTGGTCTCCTCACCTCAAAAAAGATATTCTAGCACTAGAAAAGGTTCAGAAAAGAGCAACTAAAATGATTAGGGGTTTAGAGAGGGTCCCATACGAGGAAAGATTAGAGGCTAGGACTCTTCAGTTTGGAAAAGAGAAGACTAAGGGGGGACATGATAGAGGTCTATAAAATCATGAGTGATGTTGAGAAAGTGGATAAGGAGAAGTTATTTACTTATTCCCATAATACAAGAACTAGGGGTCACCAAATGAAATTAATAGGCATCAGGTTTAAAACAAATAAAAGGAAGTTCTTCTTCACGCAGCACACAGTCAACGTGTGGAACTCCTTACCTGAGGAGGTTGTGAAGGCTAGGACTATAACAATGTTTAAAAGGGGACTGGATAAATTCATGGTGGCTAAGTCCATAAATGGCTGTTAGCCAGGCTGGGTAAGGAATGGTGTCCCTAGCCTCTGTTCGGCAGAGGATGGAGATGAATGGCAGGAGAGAGATCACTTGATCATTGCCTGTTAGGTTCACTCCCTCTGGGGCACCTGGCGTTGGCCGCTGTTGGTAGACAGATACTGGGCTAGATGGACCTTTGGTCTGACCTGGTACGGCCTTTCTTATGTTCTTATGTTCTTGTGCTAGACTAGCTCATTGGAATGATGTCACAGTTTCGTTAGCCGTTCAGCCTTAAGGGTCATCTTAGACACAAAAAAGAAGCTTGAACAAACGACCAGGGAGGAGTATAAAAGTATTGCTCAGGCATGCAGGAGTGAAATCAGGAAGGCCAAATCACACTTGGAGTTGCAGCTAGCCGGAGATGTTAGGAGTAACAAGAAGGGTTTCTTTAGGTATGTTAGCAACAGGAAGAAAGTCAAGGAAAGTGTGGGCCCCTTGCTGAATGAGGGAGGGAACCTAGTGACAGAGGATGTGGAGAAAGCTAGTGTACTCAATGCTTTTTTTGCCTCGGTCTGCACAGACAAGCTCAGCTCCCAGGCAGCTGCACTGGGCAGCACGGTGTGGGGAGGAGGTGAGCAGCCCCCCGTGGAGAAAGAACGGGTTCGGGGCTATTTAGGAAAGCGGGACGAGCCCACGTCCGTGGGGCCGGATGCGCTGCAGCCGAGGGTGCTGGGGGAGTTGGCGGATGCGAGTGCGGAGCCGTTGGCCATGATCTCTGAGCGGGGCAGGTCCCGGCTGCCTGGGGCAAGGCCCAGGTGGGGCCCAGCTTTAGAAAGGGGCAGGAGGAGGCGGGGGGAGCGACCGGCCGCTCAGCCTCACCTCCGCCCCGGCAGCTCCTGGAGCCGGGCCCAGGGGATCAGGGCTGGAGCTCTGGGCCCGAGGAGGGTGAGGAGGAGCCGGCAGCCGGGACCCGCCCGGGGCAGGTCGGGCCGGACCGAAGCCGAGACCCGGCTCCGGGGGGGGGGGAGCGGGGGAGGTGAGAGATGCTGAGGAGATCCCGGGGGGGGGGGCGGGGGAGGTGAGAGATGCTGAGGAGATCCCGGGGGGGGGAGCGGGGGGAGGTGAGAGATGCTGAGGAGATCCCGGGGGGGGGAGCGGGGGGAGGTGAGAGATGCTGAGGAGATCCCGGGGGGGCGTGGGGGGGCGCGGGTGAGGTGAGAGATGCTGAGGAGATCGCGGGGGGGGGAGCGGGGGAGGTGAGAGATGCTGAGGAGATCCCGGGGGGGCGAGCGGGGGGAGGTGAGAGATGCTGAGGAGATCCCGGGGGGGGGAGCGGGGGGAGGTGAGAGATGCTGAGGAGATCCCGGGGGGGCGGGGGGTTGTGAGAGATGCTGAGGAGATCCCGGGGGGGGGAGCGGGGGAGGTGAGAGATGCTGAGGAGATCCCGGGGGGGGGAGCGGGGGAGGTGAGAGATGCTGAGGAGATCCCGGGGGCGGGGGGAGCGGGGAGGTGAGAGATGCTGAGGAGATCCCGGGGGGGGGGGAGCAGGGGAGGTGAGAGATGCTGAGGAGATCCCGGGGGGGGGGGAGCGAGGGAGGTGAGAAATGCTGAGGAGAACCCGGGGGGAGGGGGGGTGAGCGGGGGAAGGTGAGAGATGCTGAGGAGATCCGGGTGGGGGAGCGGGGGGGGAGCGGGGGAGGTGAGAGATGCCGAGGAGATCCCGGGGGGGGGAGGTGAGAGATGCTGAGGAGATCCCGGGGGGGGGGAGCGAGGGAGGTGAGAGATGCTGAGGAGAACCCGGGGGGCGGGGGGGAGCGGGGGAAGGTGAGAGATGCAGAGGAGATCCGGGTGGGGGAGCGGGGGGGGAGCGGGGGAGGTGAGAGATGCTGAGGAGATCCCGGGGGGGGGGGGAGCGGGGGAGGTGATAGATGCTGCGGAGAACCCGGGGGGGGGGCCCGGGGGAGGGGAGAGATGCTGAGGAGATCCCGGGGGGGCGGGGGGGGTGCGGGGGAGGTGAGAGATGCTGAGGCGAACCCGGGGGGGCGGGGGGGGAGCGGGGGAAGGTGAGAGATGCTGAGGAGATCCCGGGGGGGGGAGCGGGGGAAGGTGAGAGATGCTGAGGAGATCCCGGGGGGGGGGGGAGCGGGGGAGGTGAGAGATGCTGAGGAGATCCCGGGGGGGGGGGGCGGGGGAGGTGAGAGATGCTGAGGAGAACCCGGGGGGGGAGCGGGGGAGGTGAGAGATGCTGAGGAGATCCCGGGGGGGCGCGGGGGAGGTGAGAGATGCTGAGGAGATCCCGGGGGGGGAGCGGGGGATGTGAGAGATGCTGAGGAGATCCCGGGGGGGGGGGAGCGGGGGAGGTGAGAGATGCTGAGGAGATCCCGGGGGGGGGAGCGGGGGGGGAGCGGGGGAGGTGAGAGATGCTGAGGAGATCCCGGGGGGGGGAGCGGGGGAGGTGAGAGATGCTGAGGAGATCCCGGGGGGGGGAGCGGGGGAGGTGAGAGATGCTGAGGAGATCCCGGGGGGGGGGAGCGGGGGAGGTGAGAGATGCTGAGGAGATCCCGGGGGGGGGAGCGGGGGGGGAGCGGGGGAGGTGAGAGATGCAGAGGAGATCCCGGGGGGGGGAGCGGGGGGGGAGCGGGGGAGGGGAGAGATGCCGAGGAGATACCGGGGGGGGGAGCGGGGGAGGTGAGAGATGCTGAGGAGATCCCAGGGGGGGGAGCGGGGGAGGTGAGAGATGCTGAGGAGATCCCGGGGGGGCGGGGGGGGAGCGGGGGAGGTGAGAGATGCTGAGGAGATCCCGGGGGGGGGAGCGGGGGAGGTGAGAGATGCTGAGGAGATCCCGGGGGGGGGAGCGGGGGAGGTGAGAGATGCTGAGGAGATCCGGGGGGGGGGTGGGGAGCGGGGGCCGCGCTGTTCCCGCCGGCAGCGAAGGGCCTGACGCGGCTCCCGCCGGCTCTGGCCGGGGCCGAGCTCCGGGGCCCGGGCTGCGCGAGGGGCCGGTCAGGCGCACGCGCAGCCGGTCGGGCTCAGCGGCTCCGGGCCGGGCCCCGCACGTTGCCAGGTGACCGGAGCCGGGGTCAGAGGTCGATACGCGGGGGGGGGGGCAGGACCCAGAGGGACCCGTACGAATCCCGGCTCCGGGCGGGCGGCGGGAGGGAGAGACCGGCTCGTGCGCGGGGGGAGGGGCGGGGTCAGAGGCGCAGGGGAAAGCGGCCCGGCTCCGCTGGAGCTACAGTGAGTGAGACAGGGCGGGCTCTGAGGCGCTCTCGCTACCCCATTGGCGGATGAGGACAAGGGGCGGGCTCTGAGGCGCTCTCGCTACCCCATTGGCGGATGAGGACAAGGGGCGGGCTCTGAGGGCGCTGTCGCTACCGCATTGGCGGATGAGGAAATGGGGCGGGTACTGAGGGCGCTCTCGCTACCCCATTGGCGGATGAGGAAATAGGGCGGGCTCTGAGGGCGCTCTCGCTACCCCATTGGCGGATGAGGGAAAGGGGCGGGAACTGAGGGCGCTCTCGCTACCCCATTGGCGGATGAGGAAATGGGGCGGGTACTGAGGGCGCTCTCGCTACCCCATTGGTGGATGAGGAAATGGGGCGGGCTCTGAGGGCGCTCTCGCTACCCCATTGGCGGATGACGGGAAGGACGGGCTCTGATTGGCGGAGAGGCCGGTTTCCGGTTCCGGTGGTTCTCTCGCGGCCCCGTTGCGCGGGGAGGCAGCAGCAGGATGGTGAGCGGCCTGCGGGGCCCATCCGAGCCCATCCCCCCCGCGGCTGGGCGGGTCAGGCCCCGGGCCCGGCGGGGCTAAGGCTCGGCCCGGGGGGCTGGAGACTGGGGGGCGCGGCGGGCCCGGGCGGTTGGCTGGAGGGGGCCGGGGGGGTGTCGATGGGGGGGCCGGGGAGGGGGGATTGGCTTGGGGCGGGGGGGCTGGTGGAGTGAGGGGCCTGGCCCGGGGCAGGGTGTCGGGGGGACCGGCTTGGGCCGGCGGGGTGGGGTGGGGGGGGAGGGGGAGGTTGGCGCCGGGGGGGGGGAGGTTGGCGCGGAGGGCCGCCCCGCCCCGCGGCTCTGACGCTCCCTCTCGCAGGTGCTGCTGCACGTGCTGTTCGAACACGCGGCCGGCTACGCGCTCTTCGCCGTGCGGGAGGTGGAGGAGATCAGCCTGCTGCTGCCCCAGGTGCGGAGCCGCGCTCGCCCGCCCGCCCGCCTGCCGCCGCCACGTGGGTGGCCCGGCCCCAGGCCGCGCCCCTCTGCCGCGGGGAATCGGGGGTTATTCTCCTCCTGCTGCCCCGGCTCCGTCACCTTAGACCCTGGGGTGCTGGAGCCACTCGTGGGTTCCCCCTGGAGCAGGGCCAGTGGGTGCCCACGTGCCTGGCGGGGCCCAGCTCTCAGCTGGATGGGCCCCGGGAGGTTTCGGGGTCTCCTTGGGGAGCCCCGTCCTAGGCTTGTCACTGCGTATGGGGAACACGTGCTCCCTGAGCTGACCTTGGTGCCTGGCCCAACGGGGGCTTCCCCCATCTGTCCCTGGCCTCCCCAGGGGTGGGTGGGGGGAGGGAAAGCAGCCGAGGTGGGTCCTGGCAGGGGGGCCGAGATGCGTAAGCCCAGGTGCATGGAGGGGGGCTGCTGGGAGTGGGATTGTCCCATGGCGGTAGGACCCGGAGGTCGCTCTGGGCTGCGTGGGGGCCCAGCCAATGGGGCTGAGCCTCTGTTCTGTGAGGCAGGCTCCTGGCGAGTGCAGTGATGAACACCAGAGATCTGTCAATCCACTGAAAGCAGTGATGTCACGCTGTGTCTGAGCACTCGGGGGCCCTGCCAGCGTGGGAGGTATTTGCAGCTACGCTGCTCCCAGGGTGCTTGTGATTGGAGCTGGGGCTGGGTTACAGCCAGGTCCCAGCATGCAGTGTCCCCGAGGGATCTTACAGAGAAGCCGTGTGTGTTGGGGCTGCAGCCTGTGCTTTAGCCGCGTTACTCACGGGAGCTTTGTGCTCAGTCAGTATATGTGCTGCTGGGCCCCTTGCTGGCCCCCCTGCGGGGTTGGGGTCCCAGGCTGCCCTGTGTGATACTCACCTGCTGCCCTGTGGCCCCTTCCAGGTGGAGGAGAGCATCCTGAACATCGGCAAGTTCCACAGCATCGTCAGACTGGTGGCCTTCTCCCCGTTCAAATCTGCCCAGAGTGCCTTGGAGAATGTCAATGCCATCTCGGAAGGTGAGGCTGGGCTCGCGGCTGCTGCCCTTTGGGCTGGCAACAGCCTCGGAGACTTGCTGCCCTGTAGCTGCACAGCCCATTAACATGTACCTTGTGGACTGAGACCAATCAATGGGACACAATCATTCTGGGGTACAAAATATATCGGAAGGACAGAACAGGCCGTGCAGGGGGAGGAGTGGCACTATATGTTAAAGAAAGTGTAGATTCAAATGAAGTAAAAATCTTAAGCGAATCCACAGGTTCCATAGAGTCTCTCTGGATAGAAATTTCATGCTCTAGTAAAAATATAACAGTAGGGATCTATTATCGACCACCTGACCAGGACAGTAATAGTGATGATGAAATGCTAAGGGAAATTAGAGAGGCTATCAAAATTAAGAACCCAATAATAGTGGGGGATTTCAATTATCCCCATATTGACTGGGAACATTTCACTTCAGGACGAAATGCAGAGATAAAATTTCTCGATACTTTAAATGACTGCTTCATGGAGCAGCTGGTACGGGAACCCACAAGGGGAGAGGCGACTCTAGATTTAATCCTGAGTGGAGCGCAGGACCTGGTCCAAGAGGTAACTATAGCAGGACCGCTTGGAAATAGTGACCATAATACAATAGCATTCAACATCCCTGTGGTGGGAAGAACATCTCAACTGCCCAACACTGTGGCCTTTAATTTCAAAAGGGGGAACTATACAAAAATGAGGGGGTTAGTTAGACAAAAGTTAAAAGGTACAGTGACTAAAGTGAAATCCCTGCAAGTTGCGTGGGCCCTTTTTAAAGACACCATAATAGAGGCCCAACTTCAATGTATACCCCAAATTAAGAAAAACAGTAAAAGAACTAAAAAAGAGCCACCGTGGCTTAACAACCATGTAAAAGAAGCAGTGAGAGATAAAAAGACTTCCTTTAAAAAGTGGAAGTCAATTCCCAGTGAGGCAAATAGAAAGGAGCACAAACACTGCCAACTTAAGTGCAAGAGTGTAATAAGAAAAGCCAAAGAGGAGTTTGAAGAACGGCTAGCCATAAACTCCAAAGGTAATAACAAAATGTTTTTTAAGTACATCAGAAGCAGGAAGCCTGCTAAACAACCAGTGGGGCCCCTTGACGATGAAAATACAAAAGGAGCGCTTAAAGATGATAAAGTCATTGCGGAGAAACTAAATGGATTCTTTGCTTCAGTCTTCACGGCTGAGGATGTTAGGGAGATTCCCAGACCTGAGCTGGCTTTTGTAGGTGACAAATCTGAGGAACTGTCACAGATTGAAGTGTCACTAGAGGAGGTTTTGGAATTAATTGATAAACTCAACATTAACAAGTCACCGGGACCAGATGGCATTCACCCAAGAGTTCTGAAAGAACTCAAATGTGAAGTTGCGGAACTATTAACCAAGGTTTGTAACCTGTCCTTTAAATCGGCTTCGGTACCCAATGACTGGAAGTTAGCTAATGTAACGCCAATATTTAAAAAGGGCTCTAGGGGTGATCCTGGCAATTACAGACCGGTAAGTCTAACGTCGGTACCGGGCAAATTAGTTGAAACAATAGTAAAGAATAAAATTGTCAGACACATAGAAAAACATAAACTCTTGAGCAATAGTCAACATGGTTTCTGTAAAGGGAAATCGTGTCTTACTAATCTATTAGAGTTCTTTGAAGGGGTCAACAAACATGTGGACAAGGGGGATCCGGTGGACATAGTGTACTTAGATTTCCAGAAAGCCTTTGACAAGGTCCCTCACCAAAGGCTCTTACGTAAATTAAGCTGTCATGGGATAAAAGGAAAGGTCCTTTCATGGATTGAGAACTGGTTAAAGGACAGGGAACAAAGGGTAGGAATTAATGGTAAATTCTCAGAATGGAGAGGGGTAACTAGTGGTGTTCCCCAAGGCTCAGTCCTAGGACCAATCCTATTCAATTTATTCATAAATGATCTGGAGAAAGGGGTAAACAGTGAGGTGGCAAAGTTTGCAGATGACACTAAACTACTCAAGATAGTTAAGACCAAAGCAGATTGTGAAGAACTTCAAAAAGATCTCACAAAACTAAGTGATTGGGCAACAAAATGGCAAATGAAATTTAATGTGGATAAATGTAAAGTAATGCACATTGGAAAAAATAACCCCAACTATACATACAACATGATGGGGGCTAATTTAGCTACAACGAGTCAGGAAAAAGATCTTGGAGTTATCGTGGATAGTTCTCTGAAGATGTCCACGCAGTGTGCAGAGGCGGTCAAAAAAGCAAACAGGATGTTAGGAATCATTAAAAAGGGGATAGAGAATAAGACTGAGAATATATTATTGCCCTTATATAAATCCATGGTATGCCCACATCTCGAATACTGTGTACAGATGTGGTCTCCTCACCTCAAAAAATATATTCTAGCACTAGAAAAGGTTCAGAAAAGAGCAACTAAAATGATTAGGGGTTTAGAGAGGGTCCCATATGAGGAAAGATTAAAGAGGCTAGGACTCTTCAGTTTGGAAAAGAGGAGACTAAGGGGGGACATGATAGAGGTATATAAAATCATGAGTGATGTTGAGAAAGTGGATAAGGAAAAGTTATTTACTTATTCCCATAATACAAGAACTAGGGGTCACCAAATGAAATTAATAGGCAGCAGGTTTAAAACAAATAAAAGGAAGTTCTTCTTCACGCAGCGCACAGTCAACTTGTGGAACTCCTTACCTGAGGAGGTTGTGAAGGCTAGGACTATAACAATGTTTAAAAGGGGACTGGATAAATTCATGGTGGCTAAGTCCATAAATGGCTATTAGCCAGGATGGGTAAGAATGGTGTCCCTAGCCTCTGTTCGTCAGAGGATGGAGATGGATGGCAGGAGAGAGATCACTTGATCATTGCCTGTTAGGTTCACTCCCTCAGGGGCATCTGGCATTGGCCACTGTCGGTAGACAGATACTGGGCTAGATGGACCTTTGGTCTGACCCGGTACGGCCTTTCTTATGTTCTTATCTCCCTCTTCCCGGGGCAGGGATTCTCCATGAGGACCTCAGGCTGCTCCTGGAGACCAACCTGCCAGCCAAGAAGAAGAAAACGTTGCTGGGAGTCAGCGATGCCAAGATTGGGGCTGCCGTCCAGGAGGAGCTGGGCTACCAGTGCCAGACTGGAGGGGTCGTGGCAGAGATCACGCGAGGTGAGAGGAGACGGGGGCTTTAGTAAGGCCTGGAGATGTCAGCCGGCCCCCTGGGGGTGATACGCCTGGGTCTGTCCCCCAGTGTCCTGTTTGCGTTGGAGGGGAGGTGATGGGATATTAAGGGGACCCCAATGCTCACACCTTGGCTCGTCCCGGGGGCGGGCGGGCGGGGGCTCGGTGCTCACTCCAGGCTGCCCTCGCTCCGTGGCTTGTCCTGGGGGCGGGCGGGGGCTCAGTGCTCACTCCAGGCTGCTCTCGCTCCGTGGCTTGTCCCGGGGGCGGGCGGGGGCTCGGTGCTCACTCCAGGCTGCCCTCGCTCCGTGGCTTGTCCCAGGGGCGGGTGGGGGCTTGGTGCTCACTCCAGGCTGCTCTCGCTCCGTGGGGCGGGCGGTGGCTCGGTGCTCACTCCAGGCTGCTCTCGCTCCGTGGCTCGTCCCGGGGGCGGGCGGGCAGGGGCTCGGTGCTCACTCCAGGCTGCTCTCGCTCCGTGGCTCGTCCCGGGGGCGGGCGGGCAGGGGCTCGGTGCTCACTCCAGGCTGCTCTCGCTCCGTGGCTTGTCCCAGGGGCGGGCGGGGGCTCGGTGCTCACTCCAGGCTGCTCTCGCTCCGTGGCTTGTCCCAGGGGCGGGCGGGGGCTCGGTGCTCACTCCGGGCTGCTCTCGCTCGGTGGCTGGCCCGGGGGGCGGGCGGGCAGGGGCTCGGTGTTCACTCCAGGCTGCTCTCGCTCCGTGGCTCGTCCCGGGGGCGGGCGGGGGCTCGGTGCTCACTCCAGGCTGCTCTCGCTCCGTGGCTAGTCCCAGAGGCGGGCGGGGGCTCGGTGCTCACTCCAGGCTGCCCTCGCTCCGTGGCTCGTCCCGGGGGCAGGCGGGCAGGGGCTCGGTGCTCACTCCAGGCTGCCCTCGCTCCGTGGCTCGTCCCGGGGGCGGGCGGGGGCTCGGTGCTCACTCCAGGCTGCCCTCGCTCCGTGGCTCGTCCCTGGGGCGGGCAGGGGCTCGGTGCTCACCAGATGTTCTGTGCCTGCAGGGATCCGCCTGCACTTCCACACCCTGGTGAAGGGTCTCACTGCCCAGTCGGCCTCCAAGGCGCAGCTGGGCCTGGGGCACAGCTACTCACGTGCCAAAGTGAAATTCAACGTCAACAGAGTTGACAACATGATCATCCAGTCCATCAGCCTGCTGGACCAGCTGGACAAGGACATCAACACCTTCTCCATGCGCGTCAGGTGAGGGCTCTCTGAGCCGCGGGGTCGGGGGTAGCGCTGTGTGCAGAGAACACTTCTGCCCTGAACGGCATGGGGGGTTAGTGTGGAGCCCGGGCGTCGTCTCCTCCCCGTGCTTACCGCAGGCAGCGCGACGCCCACCGCTGACTGCATAGAAAGGGGAGGAAGAGCATCTGCCCTGCGTACACCCCAGCCAGCGAGCCTGTGACCTGGGCTGTCTTGTTAGCAGGGAGACACTGCTGCGGGGGAGGAGACGGCAGGTCCATCATCTCCCCTCCCTGACTGCTCCCCTCTGGCCTCCTGCAGAGAGTGGTACGGGTATCACTTCCCAGAGCTTGTCAAGATTGTGAGTGACAACTACACCTACTGCCGCCTGGCCAAGTGCATCGGGAACCGCAAGGAGCTGAGCGAGGAGAGGCTGGAGGCGCTGGAGGAGATTGTGATGGACAGCGCCAAGGCCCAGGCTATTCTGGATGCCTCTCGGTCATCCATGGGTTAGCAGCACTTCTAAAATTATCCTGAGGGCTGGAGGGTGGGTCTCCAGTGCTGGCACCGGGGTCCCTGCACTGGGGTCTGAGGGCTCATGGGGTATATGTGTGTGTTGGGCGGGTGGGGACAGATCTCTAGTGCTGGCACTGGGTCTGAGGGCTCATGGGATGTGTGTGTGTGGGGGCGGGGGGGACGACAGATCAGTAGTGCTGGCACTGGGTCTCTGCACCGGGGTCTGAGGGCTCATGGGGTATATGTGTGTGTGTGTGGGGGGGGGAGGGACAGATCAGTAGTGCTGGCACTGGGGTCTCTGCACCGGGGTCTGAGGGCTCATGGGATGTGGGTGAGGCACAGATCAGTAGTGCTGGCACTGGGGTCTCTGCACCGGGGTCTGAGGGCTCATGGGATATATGTGTGGGTGTGGGGGAGGTCTCTAGTGCTGGCACTGGGGTCTGAGGGCTCATGGGATGTGGGTGACGGGGGGGAGGGACAGATCAGTAGTGCTGGCACTGGGGTCTCTGCACGGGGTCTGAGGGCTCATGGGATGTGTGTGTGGGGGAGGGACAGATCAGTAGTGCTGGCACTGGGGTCTGAGGGCTCAGTATGTTGCACGTGGCTCGCAGTGTGTGTGGGTGGGGGGCAGAGCTGCTCTGGGCTCCCCATATCATCTGATCTGTTCCTTCTTGATTAGGAAATCCATTGGCCAGAGGCTGATGGGGAGGGGCGGGGGCTCAGGGGAGGAATTCTCTCCCCACCCCCATTGGCTAGTACTGGCTGCGGTTGGCGGGGAGGCTCAGGACTCTGACCGGCTGCTTCTCTTGGGGGTGGCGGTTCCTAGGTTGCAGCGCCCCCCGGGGGTCGCCCTGGCCCAGTGTCGTGCGCTGACATCTGCTCTCTGCAGGGATGGATATCTCCCCCATTGACCTCATCAACATCGAGAGCTTCTCCAGCCGGGTGATCTCGCTGTCCGAGTACCGCAAGGGCCTGCAGGAGTATCTGCGCTCCAAGATGGGCCAGGTGGCGCCCAGTCTCTCCGCCCTCATCGGAGAAGTGGTGAGTGGCCAGGGGCAGGGGTGGTCTGTGCTCCCCCAGGCCACAGAAATGATGTTCTAGTGTGAATCTGTCAATCCACTGAGCTCTGTGCTGAGACGCGGTCACTGCTGATCCGTGCCCTGGGGAGCCTGCCCATACTGGCCCCCAAGCTGTGCCCAGGTGGCACCGAATGCAGCATTGCATGCTGGGGCCTGTAGTCCCCTCGGCTCTCACCACCCTGCTTGTCTCCTTGGCGTCTCTGCAGGTGGGCGCCCGCCTGATCTCCCACGCCGGCAGCCTGACGAACCTGGCCAAGTACCCGGCCTCAACGGTGCAGATCCTGGGGGCGGAGAAGGCCCTCTTCAGGTACAGCTGCAAGGTGGTCGTGGTGATGGCAGGCTCCTGGGCCGCTGGGCTTGACACGTTGGCCAGACATGGCTGCATGCGTCAGTGATAAACCAGCCCCAGTCTCTGAGCGACCACCGAGGCTTTTCTTTCGCTCTTGCTGAACGGTTGGGTCCTGGTGCTGGGTCTGTCAAGGGAACCCATGCGGCAGGTTAGCTATTCTGATCACTGGGTGGGGGGAGTGATGGACAGAGTCTGAGAGAGACTAGTGCCAGCCATGCAGGGCTGGCGGGGAGGTGACCAGCACCTGGCCTGGATTTCAGGCCTGGCTGTCACATGTATCTGACTCCTGGGAAGGAGACGGGGCCAGGCAGCTTCTGCTGCAGCTGGGATGTTGGGTACTGGTGGACCACGGCTCCCCCAGGCTCCATAGTCAGTGCTGCTCCAGGGTGACTGCCAGCTGCCTTCTGGTCACAGGGAAAGCTGCTCTCGTTGTTCCTGTCATCTGCCAGGCTGTGTGAGGAGTGCGACGCCTTCTGGCTCTCAGCGTCTGGCAGAGCTAGTGCCTTAGCTGCAGTTCTGCTGCTTTCTGGGGGTGCAGGAAGGAGCAGAGCTGGGTGGTTTGGGGGGGGGGTGGCGGCCGTCAGACCCACAGTACGGCTGCAGCCACCTAGGTGTGTTCACCCCCCAGAGCACTGGGCTGCTGCATTGTACCAGGCCAAGCAGGTTGGATTGGGTTGGCAGTGTCTGGCCAGAGGCCGCTCGCCAGGCCCAGCAGGATCAGGGCTCCAGAGCAACCTTCATTCCCATACTTGTTCCAGGGCCTTGAAGACTCGTGGCAACACCCCGAAGTACGGGCTGATATTCCACTCCACCTTCATCGGGCGAGCAGCTACCCGCAACAAGGGGCGCATCTCCCGCTACCTGGCCAACAAGTGCACCATCGCCTCCAGGATAGACTGCTTCTCAGGTGCCGCTTTCACCCGAGCCCCTGCCGAGCCCGGCTGGGGGAGGGTCCTGCCTGGGCGCTGTCCCTCCAGTGGCACGAGACACTGAGCTGGAGGCCAGTGGAGTGTCAGTCACACAAATCCCAGCGGCTTCTGCAATGATGGGAATATTTTTCGTCAACAGCATTTCACGTGGTGAATGGTGACACCTGTTTTCTGAGCAAAGCCGGCTCTGGGGCTGGGAAACGGGGGGCTGCCAGCTGGATGGCAGGGATTGATGGGGAGTGGGCAGCTGGCTGTGAATGGGGTGGGTTGGCTTTGCTGTAGCTAGTAGCCTGTCATTCACGCTGCCCCCTCTCTGCAGATGTCCCGACGAGCGTCTTTGGGGACAAGCTCCGGGAGCAGGTTGAGGAGCGCCTGGCCTTCTACGAGACAGGGGAGCCTCCCCGCAAGAATCTGGATGTCATGAAGGAGGCCATGGTGGAGGTGAGGGGGCTGGGAGAGGGCCTGAGGTGCTGCAGGACTCCTGGGTGGGTGCCGGACATGATGTGAAATTTCCTGCCTGACCGACTGCTGGAGGCAAAAACTGATTTAATGAGGCTGATCCGACACCTCGGGAGTGGGGAGCCCGGCCTGCCTGTCACGATGGTCTGTATTGTCAGTGCTGATGGAGCCTCCGTTGTCCCTTTGCCAGGCTACCGAGGTGGCTGCCGAAATCAAAAAGAAAGAGAAGAAAAAGAAGAAGCGGGAGAAGAAGCGGCTGGAAGCCTTGGCAGTGGCAGCAGCTGCTGAGGAAGCCGAGAACTCTGTGCTGGAGACAACCATGGAGGCAGAGGTAAAGAACCAGGAATGCGCCCTAGGGCCTAGGCTGGCTGCAGAGGCCCTCACGCTGCTCTCTGATGGGGAGGCCTGGACCTGGTATTTCCATCACGACTTGTGTGCTCCAGGCAGGTCCTGTCCGAAGTCTCACCCAGCAGAGGGAGAGGAGGTGGCTCGGGTCCACTGCCTGCCTAGGGAGCTTGGAACGATGCAGTTTCCTGGCTTCAATTCTGCCCCTGCGTACAGCAGCAAAAGGCAGAGGCAGGTGGCTCTGGGAATTGCTGAGTGGTGCAGTGGGGCCTGGGCCTCAGTTCCAGAGTGTCTGTCGGCCTGCAGCTCAGACAGATGCTCTGAGCCCCCACGACACCCAAGGCAATGCCTCCGATTGCACAGATCTGGCCTGCAGGCTTTAATCAGTGCAAGGGCTGACCGGTCCAGGGGCGTAACGTGGGAATATAGCTCCTAGGTTAAATATAGCAGCCCGCGTTAAATGCGTTTTGGTCTCTGGCGTTTCCCATGAGTCTGGGCAGTGCAGTGCTGGCCTCAGGCTTCTAGCTCTGCAGGTTTGCAGCTGCCCAGAGCATGAGCCGGGGAAGACAGTTGCTCAAGGCCAGAGGGTTTAATTTCTTGGGTAAAGATTTAAAATAGGGCTGGTTGTGTCCAGTTGCGAGTCCGTCCTTCAGGCTGCCCCACTGAGCCCATGTCGTGGGCAGGACCCCAGCAATGGTGTGCACTGGGAAGCTGGGGATGTCGTCCCCCCCATCATCATAGCTAAGCCCCCCAGCACTGTACGTTTGCCTGTGATAACGGTTGTGTGCTCTCCCTGGGGTGACTGGTCTGGCTCTGCCGCCTCCGCGTGCTAGATTACCCCACGGGGCCCATTACAACCCCTGTCCTAAAAACCTCTGCCTGCAGACTCAGGCTGGCGACACTGTTAATTGGCCTGCCCTATAGGGTTGCAAAGGAAGAGTTTGAGGACAAGGGAGAATGCAGCTGGAGCCCCAGTGAGCTCGCACAGCCTGCTCCTGGGTCCGTGTCCTGCCTCCACAGGGAATGTGCCTGGGGTGCACGTCTCCCTCTAGTGACTGGAGCTCCTGGAGGGCCCAAGTCCTGGCTGCAGGGGATGATGTCCCAGAGCCCAGGCGCTCTGGGGCCGACGCGCTGGGCAGTCCTGTGATTGAATGGCAGATGCAGTGTGGGAGCAGCCACTGGCTGCCAGAGGCAGGGCAGTCAGCACATGGCAGGGAGTGAGGAGAAAGCAAAGGGAACAGTGGGCTGGGACCACCAGACCTTGCTCGGGCTGCCTGATGTGTGGCCGCTATCCTGGGCTGTGTGAAATGGGCTGGTCCTAGTCCTGGCCAGCCTCCTCTCAGCTGCCGCTCTCCATGTTGGGCTGTGGCTCTGAGGGGACTTGCTAGGGGATGTGGCCTAGAAACCCACATGTCCACACAGCAGAGGCATCAGCCAATGCCAGCCTCTGCAGAGCACTGCACTTTAGCCCAGGGAATCCCTGAGCTGCTCCGCAGGGCCCTCCGGCACCAGCAGGGCGTGGGCCTGTTAGCGCTACACCCCAGGGGGTTCACAGGGCCCCTCTAACCCCCCCTCTCTGCTCCAGGAAAACGACACAGAGCCCAAGAAGAAGAAAAAGAAGCGGCACCAGGAGACCTCACTGGACGAGAACGGGCTGGCAGAGCCGCCCTTGCCCAAGAAGCAGAAGAAACTGGCCCAGGAAGAGCCCCCCCAGTCAGACAAGAAGAAGAAGAAGAGAAAGGTCCAGGAGGAGGATTAGCAGGGGCGTTACCAGGCTGTGCCGGGGGACCTGCGCTGCAGCAGCACAGGCTGCCCAGCACCCAGACAGTGGCAGGACACTTACCTTTCCCGGCTCTCTAAACCTGTTGCTTCTTGTCCAGCATTTCAAGGCAGCTGCGTGTCTTAGAATGTACCCAGCCGGAGCAGCCCACGTTACATGCGTTTTGGTCTCTGGCGTCTCCCATGAGTCTGGGCAGAACTTCCAGTGCTGGGCTCGATTCACGGCACGTCGGGCTGTGTCTAGCCACTGGTTTGACGTGGCCGAGACAGTTATTCCTTGGAGCGCGTCTGGCCTGGGACCGTGGAGCCTGCACCTCTGGAGCTGCCTGCGTTGGGCTGTTCCGTTCTCGGGCGGCTGTGGCAGTGTGCGCTCCCACTAGACAGTGCCGCCTCCCCTCTGCACTGCAGCGTCCAGAGGCCAGCTGGACCAGGGACCAGTGCTTGTGTTTCTGTTCAAGCCTTCAGCTCCGTCCTCTGCACAGGGTGTTACTGCGGAAGCAGAGGGAGTGGAACGACCTCCTGGCCCTACCTGTGACTGAAATCAAACTTCCACTAACAATAAATGTCTCGAGCTTTTCAAGCCTCGGTTTGTTTTTAAGAGCAAGACTTCCCTGTGCTGCCGCAGCTCGGCCTGGCCTCTGGCTTCTAGCTCTGCAGGTTTGCAGCTGCCCAGGGCATGAGCCGGGGAAGACAGTTGCTCAAGGCCAGAGGGTTTTAATTTCTTGGGTAAAGATTTAAAATAGGGCTGGTTGTGTCCAGTTGCGAGTCCGTCCTTCAGGCTGCCCCACTGAGCCCATGTCGTGGGCAGGACCCCAGCAATGGTGTGCACTGGGAAGCTGGGGGTGTCGTCCCCCCCATCATCATAGCTAAGCCCCCCAGCACTGTACGTTTGCCTATGATAACGGTTGTGTGCTCTCCCTGGGGTGACTGGTCTGGCTCTGCCGCCTCCCCGTGCTAGATTACCCCACGGGGCCCTTTACAACCCCTGTCCTAAAAACCAAGCAAGGGGGAGAGGATAAAACCTCAGTAGGATTGGAGGGGGGGGGTTCAGAGATGACCAGAAGCTGGAAATGAGCAGTTTGGTTTTGTCTGTTTGTTGACAGCAGAGACACGTCCCTTTGCTTAACTCTTCAATTCTCCTCCCCGTGGCCACAGTGGTGCTCCCTCCCTGAGCCAGGAGGGCAGAGGACGGCCTGCTTTCTCCCTGGCAGGGAGGGTGAGCAGGTGTTAAGGGCTGTTGCACCCAGTTTGAGACAGCACATCCCCAGCCTCAGGGCCAATGAGCAGGCCCGGCCTTCCCGTTTTTCCCCCATTTTCTCCAACATCTGGGTTCTAGCCACTGCTGCCTAGAACGCCCCCCGAAATGGTGGAATTGATCAGAAGTGGCATCCAGCACTGTCTGTGTTAGATGCCATGGAGGTGGGCAGGTTTTCAAACACCTCTATCCCCTGCGATGGCTGGGGTCTCAGTCCCTGGTTGATCGCAGGATGACTATGAGTCGGCAATGTGATGTGGCCGTTAAAAAAGCTAATGTGGTCTTGGGATGCATTAGGCGAGGTATTTCTAGTAGGGATAAGGAGGTGCTAGTCCCGTTATACAAGGCGTTGGTGAGACCTCATTTGGAGTACTGTGTGCAGTTTTGGTCTCCCATGTTTAAGAAGGATGAATTCAAACTGGAACGGGTACAAAGAAGGGCCACTAGAATGATCCGAGGAATGGAAAGCCTGTCGTATGAAAGGAGACTTGAGGAGCTCGGTTTGTTTTCCTTAACCAAAAGAAGGTTGAGAGGAGATATGATTGCTCTCTTTAAATATATCAGAGGGATAAATACCAGGGAGGGAGAGGAATTATTTCAGCTCAGTACTGATGTGGACACGAGAACAAATGGATATAAATTGGCAGTCGGGAAGTTTAGGCTTGAAATTAGACGAAGGTTTCTAACCATCAGGGGAGTGAAATTCTGGAACAGCCTACCGAGGGAAACAGTGGGGGCGAAGGACCTCTCTGGCTTTAAGATTAAGCTTGATAAGTTTATGGAGGGAATGGTTTGATAGGATAACGTGATTTAGTCAATAGGTCAATAACGTGCGACCACTGGTAATTAGTACCGAGGGTCAATGTTGGGATATTGAAAGTCTTTTTCCTGAGTGTCTGGCTGGAGAGTCTTGCCCGCATGCTCGGGGTTCAGCTGATCGCCATATTTGGGGTCGGGAAAGAATTTTCCTCCAGGGTAGATTGGCAGTGGCCGTGGAGGTTTTTCGCCTTCCTCCGCAGCATGGGGCAGGGGTCGCTTGCTGGAGGATTATCTGCTACTTGAAGTCTTTAAATCAGGATTTGGGGACTTCAACAGCTGAGTCAAGGGAGAGAATTAGTTCAGGAGTGGGTGGGTCAGCTTTTGTGGCCTGCATCTTGCGGGAGGTCAGACTAGATTATCATAATGGTCCCTTCTGATCTTAAGTTCTATGATTCACCTCAGTCTCTGCCTGTCCCCCAGAACAGTCTAGACACCTGAGAACCAATCTCAGCCTAACTAAAATCGCTGGGTTCAGCAGCAGGGAGCCAGGTCCCAGTTAATGGTGTGAAAGCAGGAGCACAGACTGGCTGATCTCAGGGGCCCTTTTGGCCTTACCTGCCGCCAGGCGTGTGTAGTTTTATAGCTGTTGTCACTGCCTGCTGGTTTCCCATCTGAATCTCCCTGGCTTGGGCCTGTGTCATGTGTGATCAGAGCTAACTGTGTAACTGCTGCTACTCAGGTCGCTGCCGCTCAAAGATGGCACAGCAAAAAGCAGGGGCCAGAGGGCTGAAGGGGGGTGGGGGAATCAGACAGCGGTTGTGACTCGAGGCTCTGGGGCACCACACGTTTGTTTCAATTCTTAGCTTTGAGCCAGGCCTGGGGGTGCTTTGACAAAACGCAGAGCAGCTGTTACAACCAGTGCTGCTGAGAGCCCCTGGCCGGCTGCCTGAGCTCTGCTCCCCAGGGGGAAGGTGGCAAGGGGATGGAAAGAGGCCTGGGTTGGGTGAGTGGGAGCCCTGTGGCAGCAGGTGTAGGCTGCTGAGTCCATTCCAGCAGGGGTGGCAGCTCCCCTCCCCCTCGCACTACTGGAGTGACCCTTTTTACAACTAGTAGCTAGGGAGTGATGTCCAGTCTGTGCCCCCACCGAGCTGGGCCTCTGCTGAAGGGCGGTGGGGGTGTGCACTCTCCCTAGAAGTGGTTATAAGCCCCCCCACCCTGGGGGCAGAGGGGGCTGTATGCCCAGCCCCTCTCTCTCCCCACATCGGGCACCCAGTGTCTGCCCTGGGCTCCACCACAGGGTCAGGTGCAGGGAGAGCTCAGAGCAAACAGCCCCGCTCCTGACAGGAACCCCCACCGCAAGAGCTGTGGCCCGCAGGCTGCTTTATTGTGCGTGACACAGACAGGCCTGTGCAGGGGGCTGCTCCCCCTTGAAGGCAATAAATTACCAGGCAGCTGGATTAGCAAGCAGGAGCGCTGGAGGAACAACAGCCTCTGCGGGGCCTAGTCAGCCAGGGCTGCCATCACAGCCTGGGTGAAGTCAATGGACGTGGCGTATCCACCCATGTCTCCCGTGCGCACCTGCAAAGAGAGGGGTGGGACCTGTTAGCATGGCACAGACAGGTACGTGCAGGAGCCCTCAGTGCATTCTGCACCATGCGCCGAGGCCAGGCCTTTCGAAACAGGAACTGCTGAGGGCTGGCCCCAGCCGGCTCCACCGGCTTTCCCCGATGCTAGGAGACGGCTGTTCCTCCAGCTGTTTAGACAAAGCCCCTTAGCCTGGCAGCATCCTGCCAGCTGCAGACCCACTCCCAGCAGCGCAGGGCTGGCCCAAGGCTACCCACTGGGGACAAGTCACCACCGCCCACTGCCAGAGAGCTTGGGGTGAGAATAAAGCACCCTGTGGGGAAAGGGCCAGGCTCGCTGCTGCAGCAGGACACTGCCTGCAGCGTGTTATTGACACTCTCAGAGAAAACGAAATGGGCAGGAGCCGCAAACACCTGTGAGACCAGCGCCATGAGCCCATCAGCCCGAGCACGAATCCAAACATGAGCAGAGACACACGATTAAGCTGGGCACATGCAGGTAAACCCAGCTCCTGCCTCCCCCACACGCTATGGAAACCAGGCTCCCCCCAGGCAAGTGTTTACAAACGCCTGCTCTCAGGGTGCCATGCTAATCCCTGCCCTGTGTTCTGCCCACCTCGTGCAGCCTTCCTCCCTGCCCTGGCACACAGACCCCCCCCCCACTGTGCCCAGCAGCCACCGTCTCTCCGTTCCCCTCACACGCCCAGGCTCAGCCTCTAACACTCGCCCAACCTGCCCTCAAGCATTTAAACCCCACCAACCTCGTGGGGAACAGCGGCTCTGGAGCACTACAGCCAGGAGCAAAGAACAGTCACATACTCGTGAGCTGCATCTGCCAAGCCTCATCGCAGAGCAAGGAGAGGGTCATGCCTCGCTGTGGGGGCACGGGAGCGTCCCAGCGACAAGGGGTAGGGAGAGACTTGGCCAAGTGACTTAGCTAGAGAAAGCCTAGCTCCAGCTTTGCTGACACCCTGGCTACACATGCGCTGCTGCAGCACTTCACAGTAGATACGCCCTGTGCCCACGCAGGGGGTGGGGGTGGGGTCTCCTGGCAGCCTTGGGACATCACCGCCCCATCAGGCGGTAGTTGGGCGAATTCTCCTGGGGAGCTAGCGCTGTCTACAGCCAGGCTTAGGTCAGTGTAACGGCCTCATGTGGGGAGCGTGGATGTCACACGTCCCTGAGCTGTGTCGTCACACCCACCACCCCAGACCGGGATGATGGGGGCCCCCAATAAGGGGCAGGGAGGTGATGTACCCCCAGAGAGACGAATGGGATGGGCTGAAGGGGACAGTTGAGGCTCAGCACTAGGAGTAACTCTTCCTGCCTGTGGGCGTGCGAAGACACACATGCCGCATTGCTGGAGACTGGAAACCACGCTGGACAGAAACCCACCGGGCCTGGGCAGGAGGGTGGGCAGGCCTAGGGGTGTGCCAGTGTCTGCCCACTCACTGAGCGCTTACCTCACCCAGCGCTGGGCACCAGCTTCCCGGCTGAGCTGCGCCCTGAGGGTAACTGTAACAAGGCCAGTTACGATCAGTTTGAGCTATTCAGCAATTCCCCCCACCGTGTCCCGGACTCCGACTGCGCTGCCCCCGCTCGGGGGTAGGGGAAACGCACCGGCTTCGCAGGCTGCCTGACCTCCACTATCATCGGGCTAAAGAACGTAACCGAGCCGGGAGGGGAGCCCAGCCAGGCAGGCAGTGTGTGTGCAGCCAACACCCCCTGCTCTGACTGACAGGAGCCCTCGTCCCCCCAAGTCTGAACAGGCTCATCTTGCCCCACACTGGGCAAAGCTGCTGTGTGGGCAGCAGGCCTGGAGCACAGGACACCTGGGTCCCTCTGGCTGATGCAGCAGGCTCCTTTACCTAGGGCAGACCAGGGCTGGGGGGTGTTCTCCTGCTCCTGCCTCCTCACTGCTGATGCCATCTGCTGTCCACCCAGCTCTGCCCTCTCAGCCTTCCTCTACCATTCCCACCCCCGCTCTCACTCACTGCCAGGCCCTTCTCTCCAGCCTCCACCTTGACCCACGCAGAGTGCTGCTGGGGCTCATTTTCCTAGGCTGCGGTACACCTCCCCTGGCACATCAAGGCCTTTCTCAGCCTGTCCCCAGCCGACCTATCAGCTCCTCCCACCAATCAGCCCATGAGCTGAGCCTCCATCACCCCATGCTACCTGCTGTCTCTTCTGCTGCCCGCCCCGTTAGGTCCCCGTAAACAGCCACAAAACCACCCCATCCTCCTCCACCTCTCTCCTTCAGCGGGACACCAGCAGCAGAACTCCCTTGCCGCTGGTTAGGCTGCTGGGGCGCTGATCCCACGGCCTAGCCGTACTCTCAATGGCTCCTTGCATTCCCCACCTGCCTGGTCTTAAATGCACAGGAACCATCTTTTGGTTCTGGGTACAGCATCAGGCAGGCTGGGGCTCTGGTCTGTAACCAGGGTCCTAGGCGCGTGTTCGACCCCTGCACACACATCGCACACTTGCTAAATGGCAGGCACAGAACTCCAGGGATGGAGCGTACCAGGCTCTCCTGCTCCCAAGGCACCCGACTCCCCCAGGCTCTCAGCAGGAATCACTACATCTAGCAGAGGTATTGGGCCAATCCCTATGACCCACGGAGAGACCCAGGCATACTCCACCCTCGGCCAGCTCCCTGAGGCAATGCTTTCACTTCCACAGCTCCAGCCACCAGGAAAAAAGCACCACTGAGGAGCTGCCCTCCTGCTGGGGCCGACTCCCTCCCTCCCTCAGGGCTCAGCACAGCTGGGTTCTCACTCTGGAGCAATCTGGCTCCTGCTCTGGCCTACCAGGGCAGGGCTGAGGGAGGAGGGTGCCTCTTGCCAGGCCCAGTAACGTGCTGGGGAGAGCCCCGCGTGCAGGGCTGGAACTAGAACTCACGGAGACATGCAGCACCTGAGAAGAGGCAGGGAGGGAGGGGCGAGTTTGACAATTTATTCATGAGTATTACTACAAAGCCCCCAATAAATACATCCTGCATTTCCTGACAGGAGCTCCCAGCCTGCATGGCAGCGGCCCAGCACCGCATAGGGGCCGGAGAGAGGTGTATGCCTGGCACAGCCCCACCTGCCTAATCCATCACCTACAAGCTACCTGCAGCCTTGCTGTTAGGGTCCTTTGGGTCTCCCACCACAGCCAGACCCCACCCCGGCCCAGCTGGAATTCTACCCAGGGAAGAAGTCTTGGTCCCTTACCCCTTCAGAGCCAGACTTCCCGGTTAGGATCAGTGTTTCAGCAGCTCCCCCTAGTGCACGTGCACTCGTGGGCATGTTTTCTGAGCACGACTGCCTACACGGGGAGGTGCTGGCATCCGTCAATGACACCAGTGCACACCATGCATGCAAAGCAGCAAGCGCATCATTCACGCCACATTTTAAACATGCGACCCAGGAAGCGCCTCCCTTCTGACATGCATGCAGCCATGCACGGCCTGGCCTCTTCTTCCTTAGAGGCCTGGCTCGAGCAGCTGTTCTGCTCTCTCGGGGAATGCGACAAGTCACTGCAGGGCCCCGCGCTCTTCATAACCCCCCTGCCTCTCCCAGGTGCGCCCCACAGCTTAGCCCTATCTGAATGCAAAGGGACAGGCTGCCCAGCACACGCTGTGTTTCAGTGAACGACGCTGGGCAGCAGGGTGCATGACAGGCAGGACGATGCTGCAGTAATGGGGACTGCACTCTGCTCTGAAGCACACCAGACAGGGGCACATGAACCGACCTAGAGCACTGCCCAGCAGCCAGCCTGAGGAAGGGCCTGAGCTTCGTCAGGGAGGCTGGTTGGCAGGACAGCAGCCTAGAGGTAGACAGGCCGCAAGGATGGTCTGCGTCAGCTGGGAAGATCGTCTCCTGGAGTGCCAGCCTGCCGGTGGGGTGCCATTCTGATCTGGGAGCAGCGGGCCAGGCCTGCTGCCCTCTAGCTCTGCTCAGTGCCTAAGACTTCTGTCCGAGGCCACCGCTGAATTTTATTGCTAACAGAGTGGGGAAAGCATCTTCCCTTGGGAGGGGGATGAAGTTAGGAGGACACAGGGAGTTAAAAGCTTCCCCCCCCACACACACACACATGCGGAAAGACTGAAATTTCCTCCTTTCCACTGTTCAGATTAACGGGGATGAAATTCTGCTTCACTCCAAGCCAATACTAGACTTCCTTTGTCACTTTGTGGACAGGGGTCTCCACCCCGGGTGGTCCCAAGCTACGGCTAAGCCCCTCTGGAGTAGGCAGATGCTCCTGCAGCAGCAATCAGGGACGAGACGAGACCACGTGGACGTAACAGGCCCCGTAAGCCACACTGCAGGGGGCCTTAGCTACAGCAGCAGTGGAATATTTAGGCTTCGTCCTCTCTCAGCTGCAAAGCACGGTACAAACGTGAGCTAGCTGACCCTGAACTCCCGTGCAATGCAGCGAGGTGAGCGCTGTCCCTACTGCACAGAGAGGGAAGCTGAGCGATGTGAACTGGCTCGTCCCAGGCTGAACAATGAACCAGTGGGAGAGCCAGGATCAGATCCCAGGCACTCAGACCACGTTTCTTTGTGGTGACCATCTGACCATGATTGAGGCTGGTAACAGATAACTGGGCTGAGGGAGAGGCGAGTCCCTTCCCTCTTTGGGTTGCGGTTTCAGGCGGGCTGGCTCCAGCAGCCCAAGAGTGGGTGACATGATTCAGGTTCTCCCCTAGGGGTGGGAGCAGGACGAGAAAGGTCCGTTTGGTTTGTACACTAGAAATGGGTGCTGGAGAACAGAGTGAAGTCCAAGGAACTCCCACACTCAGGTGGGGACCTAGACACTATAGTGTGGGTGCAGGTTGTCAGTCACAGACTTGATGAAGTCCGAGGTGGTGGAGTAACCGCCCATGTCCCGTGTCCGAACCTAAAAATCCAACACAGGGAGGGGGAGAAACAAAAAGGGAGAAATGTGGATGTGAACCCAGGGAAATGAACACAAGGTGGGACAGGAAACATGGTGACAGCAAAGCAGCTTCCCCCAGCTCCTGATCCTCCTTCTGAAAACCTCCTGCACTCCCCCCACAGCCCTGCTGCAAACTGGAATAGACACTAAAGCACACCAAGCCCCCCCACAGCCAGCAGGGACTGGCCTCAGGTGTGAGGACGAGCAGGGAGCGAGACGCTAAACACAGCAACCTCTACAAACTGCGTCCCGTTCTACAAACACGGACAGCTCAGACGAGCTGGCCGGCCTGGCTCAGTGGAAGCTTTGATAACCTGGCCATGGAGATGGTGAGACAGTGACCTCTGCCTGGGGATCTGATTTCTCCTGAGGAGAGTGAACTCTACCCGAGAACTCCTTGGGGAGGGGCCCAAACATCTCCACCGCTGTCACAACAGGAACTCAGTCTGGTGCAGGTAACAACGACCCAGAGACGAGTGTGACAGGGCCTGCGAATCAGTCTCCTCTGGTGCAGTAAGGCCCCCGCTACGCAAGGCCAGTCCCGGGCTAAGGAATTCCCCTGCAGACTCAACCCAGTGCGCTGCTGCCGCCCTCCCCGGGGATGCGAGCCTGAGAGAAGTCCCAGCCAGCAGGCTCCAGAAAGGAAGCAGATACTCCGGGAGCTCTGGACCAGGACAGGCAAGAGATAAGGGCTCAGGGCTGCCCGGTACTCACTTTACCGACTTTAATCACCCTCTTCACCGCATCGGAGATCACGTTGGAGTGATATTCCAAGCTAGCAAAAAGAACCAACATTTCAGCTCCAGCCCTGTGTATGCCAGTGGAATTCACCCCCGCCCCCCTGGCTTGCCCACCCAGAGGCCGGCATGCTCCCCCAACCCGCACACGTGTAATGCAGCATGCGCACGCATCCGAGAACAAGCACCTACTTGAGATGCCGCAGCATGTTGGCGGCGGAGAGCAGCATGGCAGTGGGATTGGCAATGTTCCTGCCCACGGCCTGGGCAAAGGGGTGGCGGGCACCCTGCATGAAGAGAACCACAATCAGACCATGTTCTACACTGCTGCCATGGGGTGTGTGTGTGGTGGGGGGAAGGGGATGTCCAGCCCCATCCTGGGCGGGGCTCTCTGGATCTGCCGGCCCCGTGGCAGGAGACAGGGAAGACGACAGAAGCTAGGGTACAAGGCTGCTGTGTGACGGAGAGGGGATGGGCAAGGGAAGTCACCCAAGCGGAACACTGAAGCCGTGGCACAGCTGGGTCCCTTACCATCTCAAACACCGCGTACTCGGCACTGTAACTCTCCCCGGGAACCACGCCGGCGCCTCCCACCAAGCCAGCAGCCAGGTTATCAATGATGTTTCCATACAGGTTTGGCATGACCAGGACATCGAACTGGTGGGGGTTCTGCACCAGCTAGGCAGAGGGGAACAGAAGTGGACGTGCATGAGACCATTCCCTCCCCTCTACAGATCAGCACGGGCTAGTGTACTCTGCAGCACTTCGGGGCCTTCAGGGCACACCAGTGCTGATGGGGTCACCCCAAGGGGCAGATCTCACCATGCCCTAGACTGGCCAACAAGGGGCCCAAGCAATGACGTTCACAGATTAGCACCTGGGCATTAACAGGTAAACCATCTTCTTGGGACGCACCCAGGTTCAGCAGCTGCACTGGGCCGAGAGGAGAACTGATGACAATGTAGCTGCCTCAAGAGTCCCCAGGACAGAAGCGAGATGGGTGGCTGCTCCCAGAGCCCCAGCAGCCGAGGACCAAGAGGCACTGGGAATATTACTGAAATAAAGCCACCCACCCATACATCCCACCGCCAGGGCTGAGATCCTATGCGCTCTCAGAAAGAAAATCAGAGAAACCTGACAAAATTGTCACTGAGAAGTACCAGCCTGGAAACCCTGGGTACCACCAAGCTTTCCTGGGGGGACTGATGGTGAAACAGAGAATGTACTCATCTGTCAGAATCGCTCCTGCAGGAAGCTGAATTCTGGAAGACGAGATTATCTGGAATGATTCCGACGGGCTGATTACCAGAGGTGCTGGGCACCTACAGCTCCTGACAGCCCTGAAAGGAAGGCGCTGCGTGTCCATGTGCATGACACAGGACATGATACATAGTGATGCGACAGCCCAGTTAACACTGTGTCCCTCACAAAGCAGGTCACAGACAGCATTCCAAGTGGCACCTGAGCTTGCTGGCTACCAAGCTAGGTTCTTTACCTGATTTGCTCAAGCAAATCATCAGCACCAGAGGGGTGCACTAGCGGACGGGACCTCACCTGCATACAGCAATTGTCAATTATCATGGTGTCAAATTTGATCTTGGGATACAATTCTGCCACCTCTTCACAGCATTGGAGGAAGAGCCCATCCCCCAGCTTCCTGAGAAAAAAGAGCGACAGACATTCATTTTAACAGACTCCACTCTGCCCCAGCATCCCCTGCAGGGAGAGCAGAGGCGTGACGATGGACTCAGCCGCCCAACAAGCTTTCTAACCATTCCTTTCAAAACGCTCACTGTCTAAACTGAACCCAGAACAGCTCAGAGACGGGCAGGTCCCGCTGCACCCCACTGACGTAGGTGCATGTATGATAGACAGAGGTGAAGTCAGTGGGAGTTCTGCCACTGAATTCAATGAGGCCAGAATTTCACCCAGAGAGCGAACAAGCATCTCACCCTCCCCATCAACACCCTGCAGACACACGGCCAGGCCCGACTGTCTCACACTGCTGGGCTCTCAGTTACTCCATGCTGTTGTTTTAAGCATGTGCAAAGAGCACTAATACCTGCCCCTGGAAATTTCCACTACATGCGTCCGAAGAAGTGGGTATTCACCCACGAAAGCTCATGCTCCAGAACGTCTGTTAGTCTATAAGGTGCCACAGGACTCTTTGCTGCTTTTACAGATCCAGACTAACACGGCTCCCCCTCTGATACTTAACACCAAGGAAGCGTCAACTCCGAATTGCACTGAAAGGCTCTTCCAGGAGACAAAGAGGGGACTTCAAAGACCTACACCCAGGGCACTGGGTGGCAGCTGCTGCGTATCCCGTAACTGCGTAGACACCCCTCTTTGATCCCTGTGCTACCAGACCCGTCTCATCACACTCACATGATGTTGGCTTTGTGCACTGCTGTGACCTTTGAACGCCCTTTCTTGGTGGCATAGTCAAAGGCGAATTTGGCAATGCGCTGCGACTTGTCCCGGGTGATGATCTTCAGGCACTCAATGACTCCCTTCACGCTCTGAACATTGACGGAAACAAATTAGCGGCTCTGGCTGTGCTCGACCAGGTCCCACACATCCCCGTGCTCTGCCACAGCTGGCAGCGCACACCTAACGAGGAGATCCCACTCAGCCCCGCCAGCCTGCATGGCATTGGGCTGCAGCTATCGCCCCTGGACTGACACTGGGCTCAGGCTCCAAGGGAAGCGGAGTTTAACTCCCCAAAGTAGAGGAAGAGACATAGTGCATCCCCTCGAGCAAACACGTGACACCATAGGGAGAGGCCCCCAAGGGACTCAAGACAGCCCATCTCCTCAAGCATCACTGCGGAATTGGCCCTGAAAGTCATTTCTCCAGGGCTCTGACCAGACTAGTATGCCCCCCAAAGCACCACTTCTCCTTGGGAGACCATTCTCCAGCCAAACGCTGGCAGGAAGCTTCTCCCAGTCCCTGGCCTTCTTCCTTTCCTTGGAGTCACGCCACCGCGCCTGGTTACAGCTCCTGACCCCACACTAATCCCGCTTCCTTCTTGGGCTTTACACGCTTCCAGTCCTCGTAGATAGTTCTAGTCCCTCTTCACCCCCTTGGCTGTCACACCATCTAGTTACAAGCATCTTCTCCTCTTCAGCCTGTCCCTCCGAACACCCACATCACCCAGGATGGCTCTTCCCATATCCCCACGCTCCTTGCGCCACCACTCGAGAAGGGTGTGAGCCAAACTGTGAGGACGAGGCCACAAGGGCAGCCACACTCACCAAGGTCTAATGCAGGGAAGTACTAGATAGAAGGCCCGGAACTGGCCTCCCCATATGGCACAGAAAGGGATGGGGTGCAGGACAGAGGCTTCCCTACCTCATGTTCCAGAGAGCTGTACTCTCCCTCCGTCTGCTCCCGGATGATCACAAGATCCAAGTTGTTGTGTCGTGTTTTAAAACCAGGTAAACTGTTCACATGGACAACATTGGCGAACAGGTCTAACTTGCGCCTGTGAGGGGAACATCAGGATCAGGAGAGTTCTTCCCACCTCCAGGCCAGCAATAAACCCCGTGTGATGGTACAGACCCGTCTTGATCTGAATTTTAAAGAGAGACTCTTCCATACAAGCCTAGCCCCCGTTGCTGGCCACTTGCTAACTCCATTTCCCTTCTCCAGTGAGGCCTCTTGGGCCCTCTGTGAGACGTGTCCATAAACCGTCATTCCAAACCCCACCTACCGACTTTTCCTGGAGGATCTCCAAGACACAGCAGGAAGCAGAGTCAACAGATCATGAGTAAGAAAAACAAAAAGTGTCTGGCCAGTGAAGGTTTTGCTGATGCCTTTTTGTGCTCTGATAACCCATGAGCTTCACCCCTGCCCTGGGCTTAGTGCCTAAATGCCATTCATAAATGAGGTGTCCAGAACACCCTGAATAGCTCATTTGCGGTAGGAGATTTCTTACTGACTTCTGTTGACGTGCAGGGGCTTTGAACGTGCAAGACAGAAACATACCTGAGCCTCATGTCATAGGAAGCCAGTTCTCCTTTGTACTCCATGGGAGTGTGGATCTTTCCTATGATGACAGAAACGTCAGCAGAACTAGTAGAAAGCACATGTACAAAATCAACTACCAGCTACTAGAAACCCTCGGAACCCCACAGCATGGGACATGCGGGGATGAAAGGGGATTTTGTTTCTACCTTTGCGTAAGGAGCTTACAGTGCTGCACATGTGTAGAGCTCACTGGGGACCGGCCCCTTGGTACCTCTGGGCCGCATATTATGTGAGCCAGTCTCACAGTAGAATCTGAACTTATGCCCGGTCAGGATAACATAAGAACAGCCAGACTGGGTCAGGCCAAAGGTCCATCCAGCCCAGTATCCTGTCTGCTGACAGTGGCCAGCACCAGGTGCCCCAGAGGGAATGAACAGAACAGGGAAACATCCAGTGATCCATCCCGTCGCCCATTCCCAGCTTCTGGCAAACAGAGACTAGGGACACCGTCCCTGCCCATCCTGGCTAATAGCCATTAATGGACCTGTCCTCCATGAATTTATCTAGTTCTTTTTTGAACCCTGTTATAGTCTTGGCCTTCACAACATCCTCTGACAAGGAGTTTCACGGGCTATTTAGAAGCTGAATCTATTTAATTTACTGAAGACAAGATTAAGAGGCAAATTTAATAATTTTTAATATTTTTTTTGATTGATCTCCGTCTATAAGTACTTATACGTGGAGAAGACATCAGATACTAGCGGGCTCTTTATCTAGCAAACAAAAGTAGAACAAGATCTAATGCCTGGAAGTTGGAACTAAACAAATTCAAGCCGGAAATAAGATGCAATTTTTTAGCAGTCAGAGTAATTACCCTCTGGAACAGCTCACCAACGGATGTGGTAAATCCTCCATCTTTACATAGAGATTGGCTCTCATTCTAAAAGGGTGTTTAAAGCTGAGCCCTAAGGTGCTCTATGTAAGAATCACTGGGTGAAGGTTTTTGCCCAGCATCATGAATGAGCCAACCTAAATCATCATAATGGTTCCGTCGGGTCTTAAAATCTAGGGCTCTAGGATGACGCTAGGAGTGCTGGCTGGAGAAGACAAGACTACCCAGACCACTACAACTACTACCCAGCTATGGCAACTTCTGGGAAGAAGACTGAAATCCCCTGGCACTTTTTTAAGACTCTGGCACAATTCCGGTGTCCTGACGGAAACTCCCTCAGCCATTAGCAGGTTCTAACATTCCAAGCTGCAGTGCCCTTGTATTAGATCTGTAAGCCAGCGTGGCCTCCAGATTGTACAGAAGATACTGTGTAAGAAAGTGGTCCTGAACTGTATGAGCTACTGCTAAGTGCATTATGGCTGCTGAGTCTGCTTTACACAGACCTTGCACTACCACCGCCGAGCTGGCATTGAGCAAAGTGCGCTGGGATCCCTGGTGTATGAAACATCAGAGCAGAGAAAGCTAAAAGCTCTTCTGCTCTTTCCCATCTTGACACGTGACAGCAGTATGACCCCTCCTTGTGTGGGGAGGCGTAAGATTACCCTAGAAGCACCTCATCTTCCTGCACCAAATGTCACAAACCCTCAGTGCCCCCTTTTTATTACTAAACATGCCAAACACTTTCCATCCAAGGGTCAGAAAGGTCCTGAGACTCCCCAGCTGGTCAGATAAGTACCAGTCTCATTTTACAGATGAGAAACTGAGGCACAGAAGTTAAGTGAGCCTCTCCAGGTCACAGAGCAACTCAGTGACAGAGCTGGAGATAGAAACCAGGAAAACTGGCACCAGGTTTCCTTCTCCAATTGTCAGCCCACAAGAAGCCCCGCAGTCTGAAAGCGCGGTCTGGAGGCTGGGGGAGATTCTGTAGCATGGAGTGGGCAAAGATCCGTGTACACCTGACAGATGCAGTCAGTGAGCTGCCACCATCCCATACCTATAATGGCCACTTTACTCTCCTTCATAGAGTCGACAACCTCATCCAGTTTTTCCTCTGATGCCATGTTCTGCACTTCGCTCAGGTGGTGCTCGTCAAACTCCACAGGGACGCCAGCAGCCTGCCCAGCACAGACACAGACATAAAGACGGGGCTTTGCTGGGTCAGAGTTCAGAGGTTGTTCATTACATCACTTTATATGTATTTGAGGGGTAGCCGTGTTAGTCTGGTTCTGTAGAAGCAGCAAAGAATCCTGTGGCACCTTATAGACTAACAGAAGTTTTGCAGCATGAGCTTTCGTGGGTTAATACCCACTTCTTCGGATGCAAGCTTGGGTTGCATCCGAAGAAGTGGGTATTCACCCACGAAAGCTCATGCTGCAAAACTTCTGTTAGTCTATAAGGTGCCACAGGATTCTTTGCCACTTTATATGTATTAGCCAAAATGAACTTGGTGACTTGGTGGATCAAAAGATTGGGATATGGAGCCTTTCACCGTCAAGTCTCTGGTTCCTCTCTGAGCATAAGCTGAGGATGGTGTGTATTGGGAGGAGGAGGGGACTGGATGGTTTTAGGGATTAGGAATGGGATCAGAGCCTCTGATCTCTAGGTCACTTATTCAATCCAGCTCTAGATTCATAGTGAAATGCTGTTGTTTTTGAAACTATGTCTTTGTTTAAGAAGTTATAACAGGTTTACAAATACTAGGCATGTAACTATAGGAGACAGAATCATCACACCACTGAACTTTGGTTTAGATAAACATTATACTGAAATACGAACAATGGGTCTCTGTAGCAGGGTGTTGCAGTGTTAGAGAGAGAGCATCTTGACACTACTCGGGACTTATCATTTTCAGTGATTTTATTCAATTGAGTGAATTCTCTGATTATGCATATTTAACAAACCAGTCATGTCTATCAAATATTAACATTCAAAAAAATTGGAGAGGTGTGCTGGTTTCTTAGAAAGTGAATGTATTCTGGGTATTTAATAAATGGTAACCAAATGCCAAAGTATCTATTTGTCCTCTGGCTAGTTTTCTGGGTACATAACTGGTGTATTAATTTTTCCATAACAACCACCTCCTATTTTTTTGAGCCATTCCTCTGGAGTTAGGTTACTGATCACCTCCCTTTGGAAAAAGAATCCAACAGCTACTATGAGAGATTAAGTCATTTCCTTTTGTGTCTCCAATCATGAAATATTTTAAATTATTTTTCCGAATGAAAGTTTCTGCCATCTGATGACTACTTGGGTCCCAGATCTCAGTCCAGTCTCTTAGTATAGTTCAAACGAGACTTTATACAATTACCTCCATGTCAGGAGATTCATTTACAACAGTTGCCCCTGCCATGGTTAAAGGCAAGTTTGTCTTGTAAAAAAGCCAGTGTCTAACTGCGTTTTAAATTTGTCCCCAAACTGTGCTACTCCCTTGGTCAGGGCAGGGCTGTAGGATGGATTGGGGGTATGGTTAAAACACAGTTAAGAGGGTTCCAAACATCTGAGCAACAGCAGCATTGTAACCCCTAACACAACTGGTGTAGATGACTCAAGCACCCAACATCAGACCCACCGCCAAAGCAGGTACGAGATTTTGTCAGCAGTCACATCAGAGACACAAGGATTGACTGGGACACAGAAACTGAACTCATCTTCTCACTCTTCGAAATGGGCCCTTGTAGGTTAGGGTCGGTGCACCCTGGGGTATATGTGGGAAGCTTGGCATGGTTGCTACCCATGTTGAACCTGTTCTGGGGAGAACAGGGGACATCATCCTCGATTCGCAGTCTAGAACCCTACCTCAGCACTAAAGAGAAGAAGTGAGTTGAGCTTCAATTAACTTACAGAAAAGGGTTTAAGAACTAAAATGGCTTTATCCACCCACAACCATCTGGGAGCAAGGGGAATATAACAGTCCCGCCTGGATATGGCAAGAGTCACATACATAATGCAACTGCCTTGCAAGACAACTCCTGCCATTACGTCATTTCTCCATCTCCCCCTCAGTCTCAATGAGGAGTAAGTGGCTATTACCTTGAACACCTCTTTGACAGAATGCATGAGCTCTGGGCCAACCCCATCTCCAGGCAGCATGGTGACCTTGAACAGCCCTTCATGTTTCTCTGTCTGGAACAGGAAATAGAGAGGGGTTAATTCTCCTGCCACCATCCTACACAACATCACTCAACGAGAGTGGGACAGCGCATTCCCTATCTGCAATACTGCACCCACCTCTTCTGAGAGAGCAAGCCCAGTCAGAGGTGGCTTTCACGCTACTGCCAGAAACAGCAAGATGAGAATTGCCATTCTCAAAATGTTGGGGGTAATCAATGCCTTTACCTACTTCTCTAGATCTCACAGGTATGCTCAGGGACAAGCCCCTTGGTGGAGCTGGTACCAGGATTTGAGTCCTTACAACTTTCAAAGGGTGAATGGGAGGCGCTAAGACCCTCTCTGTTGGTCAATGTCTCTGGGAAACACCTGGCCTCTGATGCAGGAGAATACAGGAATCTTCCAGAAGAAACTGACCCAAGACTCTTTATAGCAACATTCAGTTCCTCCATGAAACTCTCTCTGATGGATTAAATCAGATAAGACCCAATGCGCAGGGCAAAGCTTGCTACTAGAAAGTAGCACAGAGGTTCAGAGGTTGCATGGTATTTGTTCCCTGTACCCAGGAGACAGCTTTACCTTTAATTTAAACCACAGGACATTGACCCATATACAAAATTAATGGGTATCTTTATATACAACAGTTCAGTTAATGTCAGTCAACAGGCATCACAAGTTAAAGAGTCAGAGAACAAGCACTTGAGATGGAGATTTTGCATAAACTTTTCCTCAGCCCACGATGGAGAAAGACAAAGACTACCAGGGCACCCATATTTAACACAGGAGACCATTAGTCCATCCACTTCTACACTGGCCAACACCTGATGCTTTAAAGGAAGATGAAAAATCTTACCGCACATGGCCACTGTTGTATATAGGGCAAAATATCCCTTCCTAATAACTGTAGTGATGAATTGAGATCCTGAAGCATGGGATTTCATTACTTCATTTTAGCACAAACTTCTATAGAATGGTCTTAGTTACAAGCTTAGCCAGCCCTTTTAAAAATCTGACCTTAGTTTCAGACCTTGACCCTATGTGTCTATAAATTATTTAGCCATGTTCTGTATAAACAATTTCTTTTTAGTTGTTCTAGATTTACCTGTCATTAATATTCAGTGACCCATGAGACAAAGTTAAAAAAAAGGCACTAACCAACTTCCACAAGAAGTCATAAAATCCCATCCGTCAAGTCCCTATAGGTCTTCTCCTTCCTAGGCTAAACAGCCCTAGCTTTTGCAATCTCTCCCCATAGGTAAACTCCACCTCAGGACTCGTAATTATCCTCTCTGGACTTCTATACAAGCATTCAAAAGCCCAGGGCAAAGTTCCAAAAAGTCATGGGTTAAAAAAATAGGTCTTTTAACATTTAAATAATAATGTGGGGTTCTTTCTTTGCCTTCTGGATTTTGAGCATTTTGGGTTCACAATTTTAAGTTCTCTGCATCATGAGAGCTGCTAACATTTGACATCGGGTGCTGGGGCTTTAAGAAAAACACCAGGTATTATCAGAATCACAATACAACCATGAGTTAGCAACACTAGGACCTTCACAATCACAGCTATATCCTCAAGATACAGTCACCAATGGCTACCCTTTCATTGCACAGAGCAGCCACTAAACGGTTCTTTCAGCCCCTGCCTCATCATTCTTCAGATGAGTCCACTTTATCCCACACAGTGTTTTCTGTATTACTTCCTGTGGCTCCTTAATGCATCCTCAGCACTTCATTTCTTCTGCTGTGGTCACTGCATCTTTGCTCCTTGAATAGAGAAAAATATCCATCTACCTGCTACACTCCCAATCTGACTTTGCTGGAGAAAGACTCAGACCCCTGAAAACAAATCCATGGAAGAGCCCACGCGTTAGCCGCTGGGAGATCAAACACCACATGCAGGATATGTGAGCACATCGCTCCGTGAGTGACTGGGAGGCACTTAGCTACTAGGGTGATGAGCACGGAACAGGGCCCTAAATAGGATAAGAACAGAATAGCCAGGAACCAGACTTGGCAGCAGAGCCGTAGTGAATCTGATAAACCCTCCCAAGCAGTGCCTGGCCCGACCCTGCTCCCCTGAGATAGGGACTGTCTCTCCCCTGGCGCCTGCTCCCACAGCTTCCCCAGGAGAACGGGGAAGGATGGGAGGCGCCATCTCCCCGAGCAGGTCTTTCACCTGGCTTCGTAGTGTCTGCTGGGGGGCGGCGGAGGCACTGAGGGTCCTCCAGGCCCCATGACCCTGGGCGCGCAGAAGAGCCTGCAAGGGAAGGAGACAGAAAATGAGAAACTCGCAGCCCCGGCCTCCCCTTCCCTCCTCCTACCACCCAGCCTCACTCCCCTGCCCACCCCGACCCCCGTCCCTGCCTGCCCGCCACCCTCCCCCTCAGCCCAACCCCGGCCTCCCCTGCACCCGACCCCAGCCTCACTCCCCCGTCCCCACCCTAGGCCCGGTCCCGGCCTCCCCTCAGCCCGACCCCAGTCCCCTGACCCCACCCGCCACCCTCCCCCTCAGCCCAACCCCGGCCTCCCCTCCGCCCGCCACCCAGCCTCACTCCCCTGCCCACCCCTCCCCTCAGCCCGACCCCAGTCCCCTGACCCCACCCTCCCCCTCAGCTCGACCTCCCCCCTTCGTCCCCTCCCCTGCACCCGACCCCGGCCTCACTCCCCCATCCCATCCCGTCCCGTCCCGTCCCGTCCCCTCCCCTGGGCCGGGCCCAACCCCGGCTTCCCTCCCTCCCAGGCCCGACCCCAGCCTCACTCCCCCGCCCCAGGCCCGGACGACACGACACGACACGACCCCCGCCTCAGGAGGAGGAGCCCGAGCCCGAGCCCGAGCCCGAGCCCGAGCCCAGGCCCAGGCCCGTCCCGCCGGCCCCCGCGCGGGTCTCACCCCGGCAACTGCCCGGACGCCGCGGATCGCCGCCATCTTGCAATCCCACAAGGCCGAGCAGCTCCGGAAATGACGACAGCACCGCCCGAGCGCAGATACGTCACTTCCGATTGATGCCTCTGCGGAGGCGGTAGCGCCGGAGGGGCGGGGCTGCAGGGGGGAGGAGCCGGGGTCCGCCCCCCCCTCCCCCGCGGGCTGGGCTCCCTGCAGGGGGGGGGTCGCTGGCTACGTGCTTGTGCCCCCTCTGTGCCCCCCCCCGCCAGTTTGTGACCCCGGGCCCGGCGGGGGGGGGTGCGGGGGCGGCTCCAGCCGGGTCTCGGCCCGGAGGGGTGGGGGGGGGGGGTCAGCGAGCCCCCTAGGGGGCAGGGGCAGGTGAGAGGCCACGGGGCAGCTCCCCCCACCCGCTGCACCCGAGTGGGGCAGAGCCTCGTGGGCACCGGGGAGTTGGGCTGCCCCCCCCCCCCCGTGGGCCATGCCAGGCTCGAGGAGGAGGAGGGGCAACTAGCCCCCCGCAGGGGCCTGGCCCTAATGCCAGGAAACAGGACAGACAATGTCCCACTTAGCTCTGCAAGGGGGAGACAGGGCTGCCCCCCAGCACCTCCCCCCCACCCCGAGGGGAAACACCCCACAGAGCCTGGCTGGAGCTTGCCCTGCCCAGCTCCTGGGGCAGCTGCGAGCAGGGCAGCACTCGCCGCCTGGCACTGTGGCAGGAAGAGGCAGCCTGCCCCCCCTGGAAAGGTGGCAGTTGAGGGACACGTGCCCTAGGAAATCCCAGCTTCTCCCCCTGGGCAGCAGCAGTCAGACACAGCATGGGGGGAGGAGGGTCTCAGCCATTTATTTACCCTAGTGAAGGTTACAGGGTGACACACCATCTCCCCTTCCCCCCCTCCCCCATGAACCCAGACACCAGAGGCCCCAGCTCAACAGTCACTCAGCTTCAGATGTTACTGCCCCCTCCACCAGGCACCACAACCCCTCCCTTGCTCACCCGGCTGAGCAGATCTCCCCACACCCCCAGGATGGGGGATGCTGGGCCTGCTCGAACTGCAGTTATGCTGGAGAGGAGGCTGCTTCTGCCAGAGGCCCCAGTGCTACCTGAACCGTGGCTCCTTCACCAGCTTTTGTGCTGAGAGGGGGAAGCTGCTGCAGGGAGGAGGGTGGTGCAGCAGAGGGAGAGGCAGAACTGCTGGAGGCAAGGGGGGCCTCGGGAGGAAGATGGTACATGCACCTGCGCAGGGCAGGGATAAAGCTTCCTCCAGGGGGCTAAGCAGGGTGGGCTGTCACTCATGAGCAGGGATGCAAGAGGATGGCCAGCTGCAGCATAACATAGCAGGCAAGTTCTTCTCCCACCTCCAGCCAAGCACCCTAAACTCCAGAGGGCAGGAGTCCACCACACCCCAGGTACAGCGATCACTGCCACCTAAAATTCCCCAATACAAGGCCCCAGGTCATGCTGGTGGGCCCCTGGGCTGGATCTGCATGTGTGAGAAGCTCCAGGCCTCCTGTCCTTATAACACCAGCACCAAGACTATGTCCCCTACCCCCCACCCCAACCCCCTGCGAATATACAGAAGGCCGGCTTCCAGCAGACTGCTGTGAGGGGCCAGGCGCAGGGCGGGAGGGATTATTTTTTCAGGATCTGAGCTTTGGCGCGGTTGATCTTCTCCACGACCGAGGAGTCAGTGGCTGCGGTGCACTTGGACAGGACAAGGTTCATCTCGTTCTCATTCTTGTGCTCGATGGCAGCGTCAGCAGCTTGGTCCAACTCTCTGCCGGTAAACGATAGGAGAGTCAGCGTCATGCAGGGGCAGAGTCAGGGAGGCAGATTCCATCTCCCCCTGGTTCCCTCTGCTGTGGGACCACCCCATCCCACCCACCGACACCACCCTGCCTTAGCTGGCGATCTCACAGCCAGCTCAGGGATGCCTGGCACCCCCCGCCCCATAGGGCACATGCTGCTGCGGGTATGTGCACCCCCGGCCAAGGTGCATGCTGCTGTGGGTATGCAGCTGCCACCAGGGACACAGACAGGCCCATGCAGCACACACAAGAGGCTGAGCACTCGGAGAGGAAACTCCATCCTTTAGGCAGGCACATGCCCCACCTCCTGGCTGCGTGCAGACAGCGTCCGGACTGTTCCTTGTGTGAAGGAAAATTTACAGAGGGCCTCAGGCTTTGGTCAAGTTAGTAGGCCTGAAGTATTAGCTGAGCTTGCTTGTGTGTGTGTGTAAGGGGCAGGAAGAGGCAAAAGTGGGATGGAAAGTCCCCAAAACAGAACAATGGCCTTCTGCGTACAGGGGGCATGAGGCGGCGAAGTGGGAAGTCCCCAAACACAATTTGCCATAGCCAAGCTTGTTTTTCTATAAGCACAATGGAAAGTCAAACCACAGAAAGTTAGAAAAGTCAAACCACAGAAGAGCTAGAGAGGGAACAACAACAACAGGAAAAGCCAAATAAGGGAGATGATTGTTTCTTTCTGCTTTGGACCTTTATTACATTTTGTAATTGTATTCCAAATAAGGTAATCGACATGAAATGTGTGTGTAATTTGTCGGTGGTTTTAAGCTTTAAAAGGCTTGTGTTTCTCTTGCATCGGGGGGGGAGGGCAGCTCCTGAGAGCCGTTACCTCCCTGCACTTATAATCAATAAAGGAGCCTCAGGCTGATCTGATCCAAACTCAACATGTGGTTGATTTTCCACAACACTTGTAGTGCACAGGACAGTGCGGGGGAAGATGAGCAGATGTGCCCCACTGCCCGTTAGTGTGCAGAAGCAGAATGACTCACCCTGGAGTTAATAGCTCACTGAGTCTCTGTTAGCTCTGGGGGTAGAGCCCTGCTATAATCATGGCAGCCCAGGACCTGATACACACTGACCACACACAGACCTCGGTGCCCCAGGTGCAGGAGAGGGCAGCCCCGCCTCCTCTGCAAGGGGTGGGTATTTCTCTGCTCATAAAACCCTGTCACCCTGGCTTAACTGCCCACCTGCTCCCCATCTTCCTGTGACACTCCTCCCACGCTGGGGTGGGGGACCCTGAACCCCAATCCTCTCTCTGAACCACAGGATGAGATGTCAGTCACAGTACAGAGCCAGATGCCACTGCATCGAAAGGAGCTCCTCCCCTGCAGAGAGCAATCCCCCCTTCCCCGAGAGGGGTCATGGCATTTGACAGAATGGGGCACAGACAGGGGCCTAGACAAATTTAGAGGACTGGGCCAAAAGAAATCTGATGAGGTTCAACAAGGACAAGTGCAGAGTCCTGCACTGAGGACGGAAGAACCCCATGCACTGCTACAGACTAGGGACCGAGTGGCTAGGCAGCAGTTCTGCAGAAAAAGGACCTGGAGGCTACAGTGGACCAGAAGCTGGATATAAATCAGCAGTGTGCCCTGGTTGCCAAGAAGACTAACAGAATTTTGGGCTATATAAGTAAGAGCATTGCCAGCAGATCGAGGGACGTGATCATTCCCCTCTATTCGACATTGGTGAGGCCTCATTTGGAGTACTGTGTCCAGTTTTGGGCCCCACACTACAAGAAAGATGTGGAAAAAGTCCAGCGGAGGGCAACAAAAATGATCAGGGGGCTGGAGCACATGACTTATGAGGAGAGGCTGAGGGAACTGGGATTGTTTAGTCTGTAGAAGAGAAGAATGAGGGGGGATTTGATAGCAGCTTTCAACTACCTGAAGGGGGGTTTCAAAGAGGATGGATCTAGACTGTTCTCAGTGGTGGCAGATGACAGAACAAGGAGCAATGGTCTCAAGTTGCAGTGGGGGAGGCTTAGGTTGGATATTAGGAAACACTATTTCACTAGTAGGGTGGTGAAGCACTGCAATGGGTTATCTAGGGAGGTGGTGGAATCTCCATCCTTAGGAGTTTTTAACGTCAGGCTTGACAAAGCCCTGGCTGGGATGATTTAGTTGGGGATTGGTCCTGCTTTGAGCAGGGGGCTGGACTAGATGCCTCCTGAGGTTCCTTCCAACCCCGATATTCTGTGATTCACACAGGGAATGCCCATCTGCAACCCACCCTACACTCAGAACCCAGCCGACCCCCTCCCGCCCCCACCTGCGCGCTCAGACATGCTGCCCATGCAGGGTCTCCTGGGGAGCTGGAGCACTCTGCTCTGCCTCAGCAGGGGGCGGCTCCCCGTGAACGCACCTCACCAGGATGTGGGCCTTGACCCTCTGCTCCGGGGTCACGCGGGCGGCGTACTTCTTGGCCTCATGGCGGTTGTGATGTTTCATGCAGATTTCGACAAAGGGCTGGTATGGAGAACAAGGGAGACGGGAATCAGTGCAGGCGGCAGGCTTGGCTCATGGGGCCGCTCTCCTGGCTTGCTGCCACCAACCTCGTTCATCTCAACCCTCGTGCCCTCACCCGCTGCACCTGCCTCTGCCCTCGGCTTTGGGGGTGGTTCTTTAGTGCCTGTGCCTGGAACCTCACACTCCGTCCCCTGGGCTGGTGGAATTCTACTGGGAGCTGGAGGAGAGGTGAGCTTCCAGGTTCCCATGCTGGGACAACCTGAGCCCCCATCAGGGATCTGCCAGTGCTGCGTCTGAGCTGGCCAGAGGGGGCTGCATCCCTAGGCCCACGTTCCCTGCCAGCAGCCTGAGCTCAGCACTCAGCTCCCCCTTCCCGGCCGGGGAGACCAAAGGCCTGGTGCCTGGTCTGTGGGACCCATACCAAAGGCAGACAGCTGGGAGCAAGCCGGGGCAGGACACTCCCAGCCAGGGGGTCTCTTATGGTGAAGAGAATCTCTTACCAGGTACCCAATGGGCGACTTCTTACTCTTGGAAAACTTCTCCATCTCCTCCCAGTCCTCCCGCTCGGCCAGGGCGCTGATCTTCAGCCACCAGAACCTGGGGAGCAGACACCTCGCGGCTGTTACTGGGGCCATCAGATCAACTAGTTTAGCACACTCCCTCCCCGACCCCCAAGGACTGCTGAGTCCAGTTCCCAAGGGGCTGGCAGTACATCAATCACCAGCCCAGCCCCATATCCACCCAAAGCAAACCCCACCCTGCCTTGCCAGCAACGCTGGGCAGTGCCACCCCCAACACTGACGGTCAGGAGTGAGGGGAGAAAGGCCCCAACAACAGAGAGTGACAATGGGACAGGCAGCCTAGGGCTCTGCGTGCATCCAGCCCGTCATCCCATCTAGGCGGCCCTGCGCCCTACGCAAACGGCTGCCTGTCATGTGACCAATGGGGTTTCATTGTTTCCCTGTACCCGCCCCCTCTGTCTGCAGCCGCTGTCATCTTCCACTTTGGCTGGAAGCCCGGAGGGGCCGTCTTTCTGGTCTGTGTGTGTGCAGTGCCCCTGGGCACTGTGGCAATACAGATAAATAACAACAGGTCCAATTGCTCGTCCGTGCCCCTAACCCCCCGCCCATCACACACACACGTATTTACTCCCCGGGGCTGGTCAGGGCACCAAGGGCTGCAGGGGCCAGAGAACGGAGAAGTGCTGCTCCCCAAGCCGGGTGAGAGAGCAGCAGCGGAAGCTCACCACATGTACATGCTCTCCCACGGCTGCTGTCCGCACCGCAGGGACGCTGATAACCACAGGCCACCAGTCTCCAGGGCTGACAACCCAGCACCCTGCCCTAGCCCCGGTTCCTGCCCCAGCCTCTGACCAGGGGCCTTGCGCATATGAGCCACGTGTACTTGGAACGGCTCATCTGGTGCCAAAAGGCCTCCTGGGAGCAGCGCCCGCCCGCCCGCCCTGCGCCCCCCGCACTGACCTCTTGTCGGGGATTCGGAAGTCGCGGTACAGCTGCTCCGCCCGCTTGTGGTTGCCATCCAAGATGAGGCTGTAGACGGTGTCGTGCAGGGAGTAATCTACGTAGGGTTTGTCCAGCTCGTCCTGCAAGCGGCGCTGCATCCGCAGCAGTTTGATCTGATCCTCTGTGGCCTGTGAAGCAGACACCAGGACTGGGCTCCTCAGAGGGGCTGGGCCTCTCCCCTGGGGCGTCCATCTCCACGAGCAAAGCTACCCCACCCGTGGCGTTCCCCACCCCAGGGCATCCCCGGAGACATGAAGGGCTCCCAAGGGAAGGCTCGGGCTGTCTGGAAGAGGACTGTGCTTTATGCAGCTCAGCACCAAGGGGAGTTCCAGGGCCCCCTCGGCCCCACGGGCTATCAGGAGCAGAGCACGCTGCTTCCTCAGCCCCTGCTGCCCGGGTCCCCACCCGGCAGCGCCGAGCACTGCTCCCAGCCGGGCCCCAAGCCCCTAACGACAGCAGGAAGGCCCTCTGCAGGCAGGCCTGGCAGGAGGCAGAACCAGCTGGCCCCTGCCGGCTCACCCAGATGCCCCCACTCCTCCAGCCACGCTCACCTTGGCAGCAAACTCGTTCTTGGCCTTGTAGTACTCGTCCACTGCGTTCTGCAGCGCCGCTACACGCCCCTCGATCCGCTGGAAGGGACACAGCAACCGCCGGGCTAGTCACAGCCTCCCTCACACACGAGGTGGGGCGGCCATGCGAGCCAGCCAGCGCTTCTGGGCGGAGGTGCCTGTGGGTCCAGACTTGTGACAAACGGACGAGAGAAGGTCCCATCCCTGCAGGACTCGCCCACCGCCCATGAGACAGGAACGGGGGCAGCTGGCTACCCAGGCACGGTTCTACCTAGCGATGGCCGATGGATGGGAGCTGTAGCCTGGGCTCCGGGACCTGGGCTCCTCCCACTATTCATTCAACGACCAGGAAGCTCCTTATTGTCCAGTATCCCTGGGCAGCTAATTCCCCTTCCCGCCCCGCAGTGGAGCCAGACAAGTTCGGGAACTCCTGGGAGCCCAGAGGCACAGACAAGGGAAACTCGCCCCCAGTGGCCCCAGCCTCCTGGCAAACATCGCCAGCTAGGAGGCTGAACAGACCTGGGGGGGTGGCGGCCAGTTACACCCACCCACGTGCACCTCACCGGGCTCAAAGCAGCAGGCAGAGATCACTGCAGAGGCACGGGGCAGCCCGACAGAACCCCAGTCCCAAGGGATTCGCCCACCCAGCCCAGTTCCCTCCCCAAGTGCCCCCGTCTTTGCCCAGCCTGCACCAAGGGAAGAGAGGGGCCAGGCTGCTCCCGTGCACCCCTCCCCAGCACACTAAGGCCTTCCCAGGGAACGGAGAGGAGGGACCTGCTCCCTGCGCAGGGAACCCACCCGGGCTCTGTGCCAGGCAGGGCACACCCTTGCCCAGCTGTGCCTGCCCCAAAGGGCTGGGGCCAGCCAGGCTGAGCCTGTCCAGCCTCAGGGGAAGGACAACTCCACATCGCACATCAGGAGCCACCCAACTCCCGGCCCGGTGCCCCAAGGCTGGGGGTTAAGGAGAAAGCACTTTCCAATCTTCCCATGATCCTTCTGTTTCCTCAGGTGAGCAGCCTTCTCCCCCCTCCCCCACACAGCAGGGAGGCCAGCGCCCCCTTAGTGTCAGGCCCCAAGCCCCCCTCCCCCCCCCCCGTACCACAGGGAGGCCAGCGTCCCCTTAGTGTCAGGCCCCAAGCCCCCCTCCCCCCCCCCCGTACCACAGGGAGGCCAGCGCCCCCTTAGTGTCAGGCCCCAAGCCCCCCCCCCCCCCCCCCCCGTACCACAGGGAGGCCAGCGCCCCCTTAGTGTCAGGCCCCGAGTCCCCCCCCGTACCACAGGGAGGCCAGCGTCCCCTTAGTGTCAGGCCCCAAGCCCCCCCCCCCCCCCCCCCGTACCACAGGGAGGCCAGCGCCCCCTTAGTGTCAGGCCCCAAGCCCCCCCCCCCCCCCGTACCACAGGGAGGCCAGCGTCCCCTTTGTGTCAGGCCCCAAGCCCCCCCCCGTACCACAGGGAGGCCAGCGCCCCCTTAGTGTCAGGCCCCAAGCCCCCCCCCCCCCCCCGTACCACAGGGAGGCCAGCGCCCCCTTAGTGTCAGGCCCCAAGCCCCCCCCCCCCTCCGTACCACAGGGAGGCCAGCGCCCCCTTAGTGTCAGGCCCCAAGCCCCCCCCCCGTACCACAGGGAGGCCAGCGCCCCCTTAGTGTCAGGCCCCGAGTCCCCCCCGTACCACAGGGAGGCCAGCGCCCCTTAGTGTCAGGCCCCAAGCTCCACCCCCCCCCCCGTACCACAGGGAGGCCAGCGTCCCCTTAGTGTCAGGCCCCAAGCCCCCCCCCCCCCCCCCCCCGCACCACAGGGAGGCCAGCGCCCCCTTAGTGTCAGGCCCCCCCCCCCCCCCCCCCCCCGTACCACAGGGAGGCCAGCGCCCCCTTAGTGTCAGGCCCCGAGTCCCCCCCGTACCACAGGGAGGCCAGCGCCCCCTTAGTGTCAGGCCCCAAGCCCCCCCCCCCCCCCCCCCGTACCACAGGGAGGCCCGCGCCCCCTTAGTGTCAGGCCCCAAGCCCCCCCCCCCCCCCCGTACCACAGGGAGGCCAGCGTCCCTTAGTGTCAGGCCCCAAGCCCCCCCCCGTACCACCGGGAGGCCAGCGCCCCCTTAGTGTCAGGCCCCAAGCCCCCCCCCACCCCACGTACCACAGGGAGGCCAGCGCCCCCTTAGTGTCAGGCCCCAAGCCCCCCCCCCCCCCGTACCACAGGGAGGCCAGCGCCCCCTTAGTGTCAGGCCCCAAGCCCCCCCCCCGTACCACAGGGAGGCCAGCGCCCCCTTCGTGTCAGGCCCCAAACCCCCCCCCCCCCCCCCCCGTACCACAGGGAGGCCAGCGTCCCCTTAGTGTCAGGCCCCGCGTCCCCCCCGTACCACATGGTGGCCAGTGCCCCTTTGGTTCCGGCCCCGAGGCCCCCCCCCCCCCCATACCCCAGGGAGGCCAGCGTCCTCTTAGTGTCAGGCCCCGAGTCCCCCCCGTACCACAGGGAGGCCAGCGTCCCCTTAGTGTCAGGCCCCAAGCCCCCCCCCGTACCACAGGGAGGCCAGCGCCCCCTTAGTGTCAGGCCCCCAGCCCCCCCCCCCCCCCGTACCACAGGGAGGCCAGCGCCCCCTTAGTGTCAGGCCCCAAGCCCCCCCCCCTCCGTACCACAGGGAGGCCAGCGCCCCCTTAGTGTCAGGCCCCAAGGCCCCCCCCCGTACCACAGGGAGGCCAGCGCCCCCTTTGTGTCAGGCCCCAAGCCCCACCCCCCCCCCCGTACCACAGGGAGGCCAGCGTCCCCTTTGTGTCAGGCCCCGCCCCCCCCCCGTACCACAGGGAGGCCAGTGCCCCTTAGTGTCAGGCCCCGAGTCCCCCCCCCCCCCCATACCACAGGGAGGCCAGCGTCCCCTTAGTGTCAGGCCCCGAGTTCCCCCCGTACCACAGGGAGGCCAGCGTCCCCTTAGTGTCAGGCCCCGCGGCCCCCCCGTACCACAGGGAGGCCAGCGCCCCCTTAGTGTCAGGCCCCGAGTCCCCCCCCCGTACCACAGGGAGGCCAGCGTCCCCTTAGTGTCAGGCCCCGAGCCCCCCCCCGTACCACAGGGAGGCCAGCGTCCCCTTCGTGTCAGGCCCCGAGCCCCCCCCGTACCACAGGGAGGCCAGCGTCCCCTTAGTGTCAGGCCCCGAGTCCCCCCCCCACCCTGTACCACAGGGAGGCCAGCACTACAGAGGCATCTCCCGTCTCAGCACATCTTTATCCCTCTGCACCAGTTTGTCCGGCCCTCCTCAGAGGCTGGGAACCCTGGTCTCAGATGGGTGAATCCTCCAGCAAACGCCAGCAGAGGATCTGGCAGCCCCCTCCTTCCACCCCGCAAGGCCCCGCCAACTCCGAGGAGACCCACCTTCTCACTGGAGTAGCTGGAGTGGACGTGGAAGTTCCCGAGCTCCTGGTGATCGTCGTCCTGGTTGTACAGGTCCTTGAGCGTCTCCAGCTCCTGGTGCTTGCAGAACTGGGACATGATACACGAGGTTACAGCCGACACCCCCGCCCCCACGAGAGTCGACGGGCTTGTTACAGAGACAGTCACAGGAAGCCCCACTCGCTCAGCCCCCTGGCCCAGCACGGCACCGGTCACCTCTCACACCACCAGCGGGGGGCGACAGCGGGCAGCACAGCCCTGGAAGTGCCCTGGCAGCTTCACACGCCCATGAGTCCCACCCGCTTACGGGCACAGAGGGGGTGGCCGGCCTCTCACCTGGCGGTAGAGACTCAGAGCCACCGGCTGCTTCTGCAGAGTCATGAAGAAAGTGCCACGATTCAGTTCGTTCTTCAGGTGCAACACGACAGTGTAAACTGGGGCAGAGACAGCGCGTTAGAGGGGCTACAGGTGCAGCGAGACCCCCCCACCCCCAGTGGCCAGGGCAGTGAGCAACATACAGCAATCAGGGGAGGTCCAGCCAGCCAACTCTCAGTGGGGCCCAGAATGTGGGGTGCAAAGGCTTGGGGGGAGGAGAGGGCTTCCTGAATTCAGAGAGGTGGGGAGGGAGGGGAGAAGCTCCCCCACCTCCCAGGGGCTGGGAGGCACCATCACTTGGCAGCTCATAAGAACGGCCGTACCGGTCCATCTAGCCCAGTATCTGTCTACCTACAGTGGCCAATGCCAGGTGCCCTAGAGGGAGTGAACCTAACAGGCAATGATCAAGTGATCTCTCTCCTGCCATCCATCTCCATCCTCTGACGAACAGAGGCTAGGGACACCATTCCTTACCCAGCCTGGCTAATAGCCATTTATGGACTTAACCACCATGAATTTATCCAGTTCTCTTTTAAACACTGTTATAATCCAGCCTTCACATCCTCCTCAGGTAAGGAGTTCCACAAGTTGACTGTGCGCTGTGTGAAGAACTTCCTTTTATTTGTTTTAAACCTGCTGCTTATTAATTTCATTTGGTGACCTCTAGTTCTTATATTACGGGAGTAAGTAAATAACTTTTCCTTATCCACTTTCTCCACATCACTCATGATTTTATAGACCTCTATCATGTCCCCCCTTAGTCTCCTCTTTTCCAAGCTGAAGAGTCCTAGCCTCTTTAATCTCTCCTCATATGGGATCCTCTCCAAACCCCTAATCATTTTAGTTGCCCTTTTCTGAACCTTTTCTAGTGCTAGAATATCTTTTTTGAGGTGAGGAGACCACATCTGTACACAGTATTCGAGATGTGGGCGTACCATGGATTTATATAAGGGCAATAATATATTCTCAGTCTTATTCTCTATCCCCTTTTTAATGAGTCCTAACATCCTGTTTGCTTTTTTGACCGCCTCTGCACACTGCGTGGACATCTTCAGAGAACTATCCACGATGACTCCAAGATCCTTTTCCTGACTCGCTGTAGCTAAATTAGCCCCCATCATCTTGTAGGTATAGTTGGGGTTATTTTTTCCAATGTGCATTACTTTACATTTATCCACATTAAATTTCATTTGCCATTTTGTTGCCCAATCACTTAGTTTTGTGAGATCTTTTTGAAGTTCTTCACAATCTGCTTTGGTCTTAACTATCTTGAGTAGTTTAGTATCATCTGCAAACTTTGCCACCTCACTGTTTACCCCTTTCTCCAGATCATTTATGAAAAAATTGAATAGGATTGGTCCTAGGACTGACTCTTGGGGAACACCACTAGTTACCCCTCTCCATTCTGAGAATTTACCATTAATTCCTACCCTTTGTTCCCTGTCTTTTAACCAGTTCTCAATCCATGAAAGGACCTTCCCTTTTATCCCATGACAGCTTAATTTACATAAGAGCCTTTGGTGAGGGACCTTGCCAAAGGCTTTCTGGAAATCTAAGTACACTATGTCCACTGGATCCCCCTTGTCCACATGTTTGTTGACCCCTTCAAAGAACTCTAATAGATTAGTAAGACACGATTTCCCTTTACAGAAACCATGTTGACTATTGCTCGACAGTTTATGTTTTTGCAGAGCTCAGCCTGGCCCTGAGCTGGTCTGGGGGGAGCCCGCCCCCAGCCAGCAGGGATTCCTCGGGGCAGGAGGGCAGGTCGTTGTGGGGAAGGCACAGCTCTGCCCCATTCAGTTCTTGGCCACAGGGGGCCCTGATCCTGCTGGTTTGGGGTGCACATGGGTCCAAGACCCAATCTCATTCCCCAGAGACCACTGGAGCCAGCGCAGAATGGCTCAGACACCAGAGACCTGGGCCTGTTGGGAGCCAAGACCTGGAGTGGAAAGGCTCCAGCATATCCTGGCCGCCGGAGCCCCTGGGAGCCTTCCCCGCACAGCCGTACCTAGGTCTGTGTCTCCGCTCTCAATGGCTTTGTTCAGGGCCAGCTGGCTCTTTTTCATCTTCAGCAGCAGCGGGACCTGCTCCCCGGACCTGGGTTCGTACTCCAGCAACTGCCCCCAAGAGAGAAGCCCCTTCAGTGCACAGGCCTCCAGGATCAGCACGAAGCCAGACCCCCGGCCCCATGTGCTGGGCAAGCGGGCACTGCCGAGAGAGGCACCCGTGTGCTGCTCTAGCACCGCGAGCGGAGTTAAACAGGGGCACTGTGGGCCAAGGGGTATCACCAGCCACCCTGCCAAATGCCATGTGCTTGGGAGCCCTGTCAGTGCCCCCCAGTCCCCCCCACACATACCTTAATGGCCAGCTCCGTCCGGCCACAGTCGTATGCCCGGGCAGCGATCTCCGAGTACGAAATGCCAGGGGTGTCTCCCAGCTTCTGATTGATGGCGTGTGCAACCTCCTCATCAGACTTGTCCTTCTGCTGCACCTGGAGGGGCGGGAGGGGAGGTCTGGGCCCAGCGCTTGGCACCCAAGGGGAGTGCTCCAAGAACTGCCCCCGCTCTGGCTTCCCCGCCTACCTTGTAGCAGGCCCAGTGAGCCAGAATCCTGCTGACGCCCTGGAACTCCGACAGGCGCAGGTACTCGCAGATTTTGATGGCGAGTGGGTACAGCCTCCGCAGAACTAACCTGAGACACGGGCAAAGGGAACGTCTGACACCCCCGGACGAGAACACCAGCAGCTCTGCAAGCACAGCCGGGAACCCAGCCAGCTCCCCAGAGCCCTCGGAGCTCCCCAGAGCGGCCCTTCCCCGCCACGCCCCATCCGCCTCTGCTAGGCATTGGCCAGGGCAGCACGAAGGGCCATGATGGGGGTGACACTAGTTCCCACTTCCCCGCAGGGGACGGGGAGAAATATTTAGGGCCGTGCCCCTGTAAGAGGGCCCAGCCGTAACGCTCGGGGTGAAAGGTCCCTGGCAGCTGCCCTGGCGAGGCGGGTAAGAGAGCGCTCGCTGCCGGGGAGAAGGGCAGCAGCCCAGGGGAGTGAACGGGATAGGGGTAAATGCAGCGAGGGAGCCCAGGGAACAGGGGTCGAATGCCAACAGTAACCTGGGGCAGCTTGTGGGTTTTACTTGTATTTATTGTTAAGCAGCTGTTAGTGATGCGCAGGGCCCCACCCCCGCACAGAGCAGGCGGGGTCGTGCGGGGACCAGCCAGGGACATCTCCCGTCCATTCAGCCCATGGCGCCCAGCACGGAGTGAGAACGGGGGGGCGCTTCCACCTGCACATGCCCAGCCCAGAGCCAGGCCGGCTGGGCGCTCAGTCGCCTCCACCCAGTGACTGTTCAATGGCCTCTGTGGAACAAGGCCAGTTCCTTCCTGGTGGGCAAGTGACCGTAGCAGGATGCCATGACGCCTGGGCCCCGTGGTCCCAGCTACTGCAGGGACTGGGCCGGAACGAGCCAGGGCGACTGAAGCTAGTTCCAGCCCTAGGAGGGGGCTGCCTGCCGGGCACGACACCGGCAGAGGCTGGTGCATGTCATGGAGGTTTGTCGAGAGACCCCTGGCTGCTGGACGCTGCAGACAGCAACGCTCCCCACACTTCTATGAGACGGATGGGGACAGGGAGGGGGCTGAGTAACCAGGCAGGGCCAGTCCGAGCCGAATGTCAGAGCAGGGGCTCCTGATGCAGTAACACAAGTGACTGTGGCCCTGGCCAGAGGGGATATTTGGGATGCAATGGTCCCATGCGCAGCCAGGAGGGGGCAGTTACCTGTCCAGCAGGACTTCAATGGTGAGCTGTTTGTACCTACAGCACCTGTTAAGGAGCAGCAGGGTGAAGGAACGGCGGGGGCTGAGCTGTGCTGGCGAGTTCCAGCTCCCACCACGAGCAACAATCATAGAATCATAGAATGTCAGGGCTGGAAGGGAGCTCAGGAGGTATCTAGTCCAACCCCCTGCTCAAAGCAGGACCAATCCCCAACTAAATCCCCAAATGGCCTCCTCAAGGATTGAACTCACAACCCTGGGTTTAGCAGGCCAGTGCTCAAACCACTGAGCTAGCCAATCCCACGGCCTGAGCAGTCACGGCATCTCTCCCCTTGGCTTGCACGTTCTTCTCACAGTGCAAGGCCAGAAGAGGCCCCCAGATCCCCTAGTCTGACCTCCTGCACAGCATAGGCCACTCCCCCACCCCCCAAACAGCTGGGACTAGGCCAAGGTCTCACCACCCACAGGAGACTGGACAGAGAACAGGAGGGACCGGGGGACACCAATGCCCGAAGCCAAGTAGGTGAGACATGCCCAGACGCTCCTCGCAAGTGACCCGTGGCCCCGCTCAGAGCAAGGTGAGACCCCCCCAGTGTCTCTGCCAACCTGGCGATCAGTTAGACCCTGAGCACATGAGCAGGAACCAGCCAGCCACGCCCCCATGTTTCCTTATCCAAGGGAGGCTCCTCACCCCATTTCACACAGGGAACAGGTGACTTGCCCGGGTCACATGGCCAGTCAGGAAACCCAGGAGTCCTGATTCCCAGGGCCAAACTCATCTGTGGTGTAACTGCTGATTTCAGGGAAGTTACACTGGGGTGGGGCCTTTGGGCCCCTGTCTCTGCACTAGCTACAGACACCAGCGGATCCAGCCTGATCCACCTGCAGCGCCACCCCTCGGCCAGCAGAGGATACTGGGCGAAGGTCAGGGGGATGCCGATCTGGTAGTCCCGGATGGCATTCAGCACACGCAGGTCCCGGCACGTCCGCACAAAGCTCTCCGGGGGGAACTTGTCGAGGAAGCACTTCCCGAACGAGGCGGCCTGTGGACAGAGATGTGCCAGCGCTCAGGGAGGGAACGGGCGCTGAGATGCCCCCCACCCCAGATCCTCCCCTACTTACCCGGAGCAGAGACTTCTGGGTTTCCGGCTCATGCTCGTAGCCAGCTGCCTCGATGCACTGCCGCACCGCCTCCGCGAGCAGATTCTGGTCCTTGATCTCCCGCAGGTACTCGTCCGCCTTCTGGCTCTGTTTCTGGGAGGGGGCAAGAGAACCCTTCAGTCAGGCCAGGGACGTCCTGAGCTGAAGGACCCGTCTCTGCCTCAGCAACCTTCGCCCGGCGGGGAGAAGAGCCATGACCAGCGTGGGCTTGCAGAGCGGCCAGAGTGGCTGGAGCCCCACCAGGCTCAGCTGGGCTCCTGTCCCTGGCACGGCCTCTGCCTCCAGGCTGTTTGCAGAGCAGGTTGTTAGAGCCAGAGCGACCACTGATGAAGGGACACGCCCCGCCCAGGGCTCAAAGCACCGTCGCTAAGGGGTCTCCTGTTCCCTCCCGGCCCCAGCAACATGCAGCAAACCCAGACCATGCTCTGGGGGGTCAGGCACTGGGTGCAGGGTGGAGGCAGCCCCTTTTCTCTGGGATCTTTCAGGGCCGAGGGGGCAGACACAGGGATTCCCTCAGGAGCCCCGGTGCTTCCCAAGTACAGGGTGCTTGAGAGCCCCTGGGCAGAACTCAGGAGCCCCAGTGCTTCCCACGCACCCGGCACGGTGGGGTCAGGCTGGGAATCCACATCCCCATGCAGCTCAAAGAGTCTTAGGTTATAAAGAAAAGTGGGGCGGGGGCTGGGTTTTCAGCACCCCCAAGGGCCACGTTGAACCTAGTAGAGGCTGTTCCAACGTGCTGCCCAGCCTCCCTCAAGCTGGTGCCTCACGCTGCCGTCACCAGGCCGTCTCGGCGCCACCTACTCCAGAGCAAGGGCTGGGCCCCTCTGCCCCGCACTGGTTAAGTGGCGGCTCAGGCACGTCACCGGGCATTGCTGGGGGGCGGAGAGCGAGATTTGTGCAAACAGCCTGCTCTGAAATTCCACCCTCAGGACACAAAGCCGGCTCCCTCGAGCTCTGACTTCCACACTCAGCGGCCTTCCCTCGAGAACACCCACCCCCGCCCTGAACGCGAACCGCCTCGGTGTCTCCACGGATGGGGCCGCAGGGACTGCAGAGCAAGCCCGGCCCCTGCACCTCGGAGCAGGGCAGGAGCAGACCGGAGCGAGGGTGGAGCAAGGAGCATGAGACGTGCGGCTCCGTCTCTGCGCAGCCCCTTCACAGAGGTCAGCTGTAGGCCCCTTGGCTTAATGGCTAAGAAAAGGCCAACCCCCTAACGAGCTTTCCGCGTCGTTTGCAATAAGGGGTGTAACCGTTCGTGAGAGTGGAAAGGTTAGTTGCTCGGTATAATATCCTGTTTGTCACAACCCCCAATGCACTGACCCCATTAGCATGGGATGTCCGGAGAGTGCAACATGCTTGGAAATTTGCAACATGTAACAGACAAAAGGGAACATGTGCAACTGCCACGTGTGTACGAAAGGCAGCCATGGCTATCGATAAAAATGCAATGTTGAGTTACTGGGCGAACCGGCAGGCCTGGGATCAGCCAGCCAGCGGCACAAGGACTGGGTACTGTATTTCCATTCTTCGTATGCGCTGTTCTTCAGTAACAAAGGCAACTTTATTAATAAAGGCAATCAAGCTTGACTGCTTCTGTCTTCCTATTTTATTGTTACCGGCTAAGACCAAACCACTAATGATCTATAGATTTAGCTGTACCCGAGAGATCCCTAAGAGAAGGGACCACCCTGTCTGGAGCCAGACTCCCCTCTGGCTTGGCCACTGGTCCCTGCAAGTTACTGGGCTATGGAGGGGTTGGGATAGCTCTGGATGGGGTTTCCGTGGGACCCATCGGCTGCTGTGACTCTCCCTGGCCCCTCCGTTGGATCACTGGCTGTCCCTTTGCCCCTGCTGATTTCAAAGGGGAAGGCGGGGACGGGACACTTCTGCGATGGCATCCTGCCCTTACCTCATACTCTCTCTGTGCTTCCAGCAGGAGAGCCCCAGGCGCCATGGAAGCGATTTTAAAGATCTCCTCGCTGGCCTCTGAAACAAGGACGGAACATCCTCAGATGCTGCCCCAGACCGGGGGTGAGCCACCCGCCATTGGGTGAGCCCACCGTCACATGCACCTTCCACGGACCTTTCCACACACACGCAGCTCTAAAGAGGAACGTGGGTACCAACAGCCCCATTTCACAGATAGGGAAACTGAGGCACAGACCAGGGAAGTGACTTGCCCAAGGCCACCCCGCAAGTCTAGGGCAGAGCTGGGACCCAGACCCTGGTGTGCTGACTTCCAGCCCAGGCTCTTCTCCACTGCAGCTGCTTCTTTCCCAGCTCACTGCAGCAATTCCCTCGCCCTGCTGAGTTCCACAGGCCGCGATTGCTGGGAAGGGAGAGCCCCGTGGGGCGCTCTCCGGAGACACCGAGCTCCCCTAAGCCCCCAGCACAGGCCTGGCTTCTGGCCTTGGCTTCCCACCACCAGGGAGGAAACAAGGGCTCTCCCGGGGGCACTGCAGGTTAGCGTGACCTGTCTGACAGGTGACAGGAGCCGTCTGGGTCTCAGACCAACCTCCAGGAGAAATTTCCTGCATGGCCAAGCCACCAGGACACACCTGGCTACAGTTGCTCAGGAGAGGAAGAAGGTGCTGCTGAGCCAGGCAGGGCTTCAGCCGCAACTTCTGCTGCTCAGGAGCCAGGGGCGTCAGCAGCAGAGGGAGGAGGGCTCAAGCTTAGAAGAGCTGGGGTGCTGCAGGTCAGGTCTGAGGGGCATGGCCAGGGCTGGGTGGGGAAGGGGCACCAGGCCTGGAACAGCCGGGGCGGGGACGGGACGACCACTGAGGGGCATGGGCAGGGAGGGGGCATCAGGCCTGGAATGGCGGGGGGGAGGGGAAGGGGTTCGGACTGAGGGGCATGGGCAGGGAGGGGGCACCAGGTCTGGAATAGCGAGGAGGGGTTGGGGGGTTGGGGTTGGGATTGAGGGGCATTGGCAGGGCTGGGTGGGGAAGGGGCACCAGGCCTGGAATGGCGGGGGGGAGGGGAAGGGGTTCGGACTGAGGGGCATGGGCAGGGAGGGGGCACCAGGTCGGGAATAGCGGGGAGGGGTTGGGGGGAGGGGTTGGGATTGAGGGGCATTGGCAGGGCTGGGTGGTGAAGGGGCACCAGGTCTGGAATGGCGGGGGGGAGGGGAAGGGGTTCGGACTGAGGGGCATGGGCAGGGAGGGGGCACCAGGCCTGGAATGGCGGGGGGGAGGGGAAGGGGTTCGGACTGAGGGGCATAGGCAGGGAGGGGGCACCAGGGAGGAAGGGAGTTTTTCGACATTCCACCCCAGGTTATCAGCTCCCTCGCCTCCAGAGCCAGCACTGGCTGCCGGCTGCTAAGGACGATGAGGCCATGCAATCTGGCATCCAACAGAGTCCGTGTCGTTCAGGCTGCCTCCCCCTCCCTCCCTAGATCTCAATCGGGTTTGGAAATTCAGAAATCCGCGTCCAACAGCAACCGAATCCCCACCCCCCGCAGGCTCACCAGGGATTTCGTGCAGGAACTCGTGCGTGGTACGAGAGAAGATCCTCACCCCGTCCAGCTCCGGCACCAGGTAGGAATCCTCGTCCAGAACAAACCTACGCTCTCCACTAAGGATCCACAGCTGTGCAACACGCCTCCAGGAGCCCCTCCCAGCCAGGCCATCCCGCTGAGCCAGCCCTGTCACAAGGCTGGGCGCTCGCCCTGCTCGGGAGAGGGGCAAAGTGGGGCCCAGTGGAGAGACTGAGTCTCTCCAGAGTGGTAATCGCTAACGCGAACACGCTGGGACAGGAGATCAGGCTGCGGCTCACAGGACTCAGCTGATCTCCACCTATTAGGGATCAGGAGACTTTCATGGGGGCCCGATTACCACCCCCCCCCCCCCCCCACGGGCTACGGCGGGGTTTATACCTTCCTCTGGGATAGCTAGTGGGGCCGCATCAGGCCCCGGGGCTGAGCCCGTCTGGCAGCTCCTACGTTCTGACAAGCCCCAGTCAGTGGCAGAGGCAGGCACAAATCCAGGTCTCCTGGCTCGCAATCCCATGCTCTAACCACCCGAGTGTTACTCCCCGGGGGTCCCTCGACTCACGGCTCTGACTCGAACAAGCACTGCAGTTCAGAAATGACTAAGCATTAGAAAAGGTTCAGAGAAGGGCAACTAAAATGCTTAGGGGTTTGGAGAGGGTCCCATATGAGGAGAGAAAAGATGGCGAGGAAGGAGCCTCTGCCGTCACACCCAGCTGGGCTGACCCGGGGCCAAGGGGATGTGATGCCATCTAGGAGCTCTGAGGAGATAAACGCTGCACCGGAGGGGGGGCTGTGCTGGGCGGGGCAAAAGGGTAGATGTAGGGGTAGGAGGAATGGAAGTAACAGGATGATCAGGCTCCTGATGGCCAGCGCAGCGCCAGAGGGAAATGGCAAAGCACTGAAAACGTAACAGAGGCAACCGTCCCCCAGCGGCCCCTGGGGAAACGGGCTGAGGCCCCAAAGTGCTTCTCAATCATCTGATCCCAGCCCCCCAAGCACTTCCTGCCTCGACACCCCAGGATCTGCCCTGCTGCCCTGCTCTAAGGATACTGAATACACTCCTTGGAGTTCCCAGCCACCAAGAGCCGGCGATCCCACGCCACCACCACTGCCCGCTGCTTGCTCCGGGGACGCGTGCACCTGTCGCAACGAGAAGTCTGTTCTGTTAGGACACAATGGAGCGAGGCTGTGCCCAGCGCCACAGCCCCTCAGCCAAACTCCTCAGCCTGCTGCAGCCTGCTCCTGCCGCTCCGCAGACATTCCCAAACCGCCCCGCCAGCCTCCCTCCGCAAAGCCCCTCAGCCAAACTCCCCAGCCTGCTCCTGCCGCTCGGCAGACGTTCCCAAACCTCCTCACCAGCCTCCCTCCGCACAGCCCCTCAGCCAAACTCCTCAGCCTGCTGCAGCCTGCTCCTGCCGCTCCGCAGACATTCCCAAACCGCCCCCCAGCCTCCCTCCGCACAGCCCCTCAGCCAAACTCCCCAGCCTGCTCCTGCCGCTCGGCAGATGTTCCCAAACCTCCTCACCAGCCTCCCTCCACTCAGCCCCTCTCAGCCAAACTCCCTGGCCTGCTGCAGCCTGCTCCTGCCGCTCCGCTGACGTTCCCAAACCTCCTCGCCAGCCTCCCTCCACTCAGCCCCTCAGCCAAACTCCCCAGCCTGCTCCTGCCGCTCCGCAGACGTTCCCAAACCTCCCCGCCAGCCTCCCTCCGCACAGCCCCTCAGCCAAACTCCCCAGCCTGCTCCTGCCGCTCCGCAGACGTTCCCAAACCTCCCCGCCAGCCTCCCTCCGCACAGCCCCTCAGCCAAACTCCCCAGCCTGCTCCTGCCACTCCGCAGACATTCCCAAACCGCCCTGCCAGCCTCCCTCCACTCAGCCCCTCTCAGCCAAACTCCCTGGCCTGCTGCAGCCTGCTCCTGCGGCTCTGCAGACGTTCCTAAACCTCCCCGCCAGCCTCCCTCCACTCAGCCCCTCTCAGCCAAATTCCCTGGCCTGCTGCAGCCTGCTCCTGCGGCTCTGCAGACGTTCCTAAACCTCCCCGCCAGCCTCCCTCCACTCAGCCCCTCTCAGCCAAATTCCCCGGCCTGCTCCTGCCACTCCGCAGACGTTCCCAAACTGCCCCGCCAGCCTCCCAGAGTCACTCTCAGCCCATGGCAGCATCGGCGCCATCCTGGAGCCACACAGCCACTGGCAAGGTATCTGCTCCAGGCCAGCATCCCAGAGGAGGATGGGGGCCCAGACAGCTCGAGGGGGGAGATGCCACATTCCAGAACGAAACAAGAGCCCCACTTACCAAACCATCTGTCTGGGCGGAGCTCGGAAGTCGCAGCTGAATTCACCCAGCTTCTCCTGCAAAGGAGAAGACGCGATTTACAGGGAGATACGTCTGGGGAGTAAGAGGAGTGCAGGCTCTGCTCAGATGGGGACAACAGGATCCTCCGCCGGGGCAACTGTAGGAACCTCCCTGGCAGCACGTGCCGCTCTGAGCTGGTCACTAGCACCCCGGTGCTGTCTGTGCCCCCAGGAACACCAGCACCACGTCCACACAGAGATCAGGGTACGGCTCTGCTCCATCTGCCCTGGCCAAGAGCCCAAAGCTGGACAATCCCCAGCCAGCAATGCACCACTGGATATGAGTCGACAGTGTGCCCTTGTTGCCAAGAAGGCTAACTGCATTGTGGGCTGTATAAGTAGGGGCATTGCCAGCAGATCAAGGGACGTGATCATTCCCCTCTATTCAACGTTGGTGAGGCTCATCTGGAGTATTGTGTCGTTTTGGGCCCCACACTACAAGGATGTGGAAAAACTGGAAAGAGTCCAGCGGAGGGCAACAAAAATGATTAGGGGGCTGGAGCACATGACTTATGAGGAGAGGCTGAGGGAACTGGGGTTATTTAGTCTGCAGAAGAGAAGAATGAGGGGGGATTTGATAGCTGCTTTCAACTACCTGAAAGAGGGTTCCAAAGAGGATGGACCTAGACTGTTCTCAGTGGTGGCAGATGACAGAACAAGGAGCAATGGTCTCAAGTTGCAGTGGGGGAGGTTTAGGTTGGATATTAGGAAACACTATTTCACTAGGAGGGTGGTGAAGCACTGGAATGGGTTCCCTAGGGAGGTGGTGGAATCTCCTTCCTTAAAGTTTTTTAAGGTCAGGCTTGACAAAGTCCTGGCTGGGATGATTTAGTTGGGGTTGGTCCTGCTTTGAGCAGGGGGTTGGACTAGATGCCTCCTGAGGTCCCTTCCAACCCAGATATTCTAGGATTCACTGAGACTGTCTCAGACCCAGCTGCCTGCACCCGAGGCTCCGGGGACTCAGGAGAGCAGACTGGAGCCGCGGCCGGCAGGTGACAGACAGGCAGTGCCCTAGGGGCAGCACTCACCTTCAGGGAGGATGTCCCCATCCAGATAGAGCCCGTGTCGGTGAACAGGGCAAGGTAGTAGTAGTTGAAGGACACTGCCATCTGCACGTAAGCACCAGCGTGGGGGCTGATTCCAGGTGGAGTCTACAATGCAGGGAGAACAAGACAGAAGTGATAAAGGGACAGACGGACACAGCGGCAGCTCAGCAGGGCGCAGGCTGGGGGGATTGGCACCGGACACACCACTAGTGCTTGTGAAAGGGCAGAGCCCCGGAGAGCGACGTTCTCTCTCCAGCCTGCAAGCAGCGGCAGGGCCACCCCAGGGACATAAGAACGGCCGTACCAGGTCAGACCAAAGGTCCATCTAGCCCAGTATCTGTCTACCAACAGTGGCCAACGCCAGGTGCCCCAGAGGGAGTGAACCTAACAGGCAATGATCAAGTGATCTCTCTCCTGCCATTCATCTCCATCCTCTGCCGAACAGAGGCTAGGGACACCATTCCTTACCCAGCCTGGCTAATAGCCATTTATGGACTTAACCACCATGAATGTATCCAGTTTTAAACCCTGTTATAGTCCAGCCTTCACAACCTCCTCAGGTAAGGAGTTCCACAAGTTGACTGTGCGCTGCGTGAAGAACTTCCTTGTATTTGTTTTAAACCTGCTGCCTATTAATTTCATTTGGTGACCCCTAGTTCTTGTATTATGGGAATAAGTAAATAACTTTTCCTTATCCACTTTCTCCACATCACTCATGATTTTATATACCGCTATCATATATCCCCTTAGTCTTCTCTTTTCCAAGTTGAAGAGTCCTAGCCTCTTTAATCTTTCCTCGTATGGGACCTTCTCCAAACCCCTAATCATTTTAGTTGCCCTTTTCTGAACCTTTCCTAGTGCTAGAATATCTTTTTTGAGGTGAGGAGACCACATCTGTACACAGTATTCGAGATGTGGGCGTACCATGGATTTATATAAGGGCAATAATATATTCTCAGTCTTATTCTCTATCCCCTTTTTAATGAGTCCTAACATCCTGTTTGCTTTTTTGACCGCCTCTGCACACTGCATGGACATCTTCAGAGAACTATCCACGATGACTCCAAGATCCTTTTCCTGACTCGCTGTAGCTAAATTAGCCCCCATCATATTGTATGTATAGTTGGGGTTATTTTTTCCAATGTGCATTACTTTACATTTATCCACATTAAATTTCATTTGCCATTTTGTTGCCCAATCACTTAATTTTGTGAGATCTTTTTGAAGTTCTTCACAATCTGCTTTGGTCTTAACTATCTTGAGCAGTTTAGTATCATCTGCAAACTTTGCCACCTCACTGTTTACCCCTTTCTCCAGATCATTTATGAATAAATTGAATAGGATTGGTCCTAGGACTGACCCTTGGGGAACACCACTAGTTACCCCTCTCCATTCTGAGAATTTACCATTAATTCCTACCCTTTGTTCCCTGTCCATTAACCAGTTCTCAATCCATGAAAGGACCTTCCCTTTTATCCCATGACAGCTTAATTTACGTAAAAGCCTTTGGTGAGGGACCTCGTCAAAGGCTTTCTGGAAATCTAAGTACACTATGTCCACCAGATCCCCCTTGTCCACATGTTTGTTAACCCCTTCAAAGAACTCTAATAGATTAGTTAGACACGATTTCCCTTTACAGAAACCATGTTGACTATTGCTCAAGAGTTTATGACATAAAGGGAGGGTGCTGCATTGCTGGAGCTGTGCGGGGAGGTACAGGCCTTTTGTCTCCAGGTCTGGATCTGACCCCTCCCACCAGTTTCCCCATCGCTCACTCACCACCACGGAGCAGGACGTGTTGTCCAGGAGGTACAGGTCCTGGCCAACAGCTAACAAGATGATGGTCACTCTGTCCTGGGACAGGACGGCCCAGCAGGAGGGGAGCTTCTGCAGACCTGCCGGAGGGCAGACACAGGTGGTCAGGCCCCCTGCCCAGCCCCGAAGGAAAGGGCAGGGGCGGGGGCGGCGTACCTGGTACCTCCGGCATCCTGCGCAGCTTGAGGTCGTCGATGTTGGTGGTGAGGGAGAAGCGGTGCGCTCCAGTGAGGATGGCCACGCCCGTGCCGTACTCCGTGTGGAAAACCTTCGCCTCCCGCACGTGGTTCTGTAGGACCTCCTGAGCCACGAGACAGAGACAGGGGCATGGCCCAGGGAGACTGGGGAGAGCTCAGCGCCAGAGAGACAATGGGATCGCCAGCGGGGGGCCAGAGAACGAGACCCTGAACTACGGACACGGCCGGATGAGGGACTGGGGCAGCCCCTTCTCACTCTATCACAGCCGCGGCCAGCACTGCCGCTAGCTAGTTCTCACTCCGACCAGCCTGTTAGGGGTGGGTGAGCCGGCGGTACAGGCCTCAGGCCTCTTCGCCGCGGTTGTCAGCTAAACCCCCGGTACTGCAGGTCATGGTGCCAGAGGCAGAGAGAGCCCAGCGCCCAGGTGAGATCCTGGCACCAGCAGGAATCCCGGTCTCCTGGCACTGGCAGGGCTCCTGAGAAGCACGGCAGAGATGCCATTTGCACAATCGCATTTCCAGCTCGTACCAAGAGCCCAGCTCCACCCTGTCTCCTCAGGAAAGGCTCAGCAGGAGCTCTGCCCAAGGGACACCTGCCGTCCCAGCCAACCTGAAATCGCACACAGCTCGCGCCTCAATTCAAAGGATGTTCTGAGATGAGCAGGGCCCTAACCTGCTGACAGCTCCTCCAGGGTCCCTCAGGCCAGTTCGCAGCCCTAGTGACAGCTGTGCCCAGCTTCCTGGCCGCCCCCTCCCAGGGCCCAGGCAGTGACTCATGCATGGATCCAGGCCAAGGATGGATTTGGGAGCCTCACCGTCCCCAGCGCAGAGTCAAAGGCGTATAACGTGCCAGTTTGTTGGCAAGCAGAACACAGTACCCTCCCCTCTGCCCCCGCCAGCGCCTTTCGAGGGTCAAAGCACGGTACACACTGTGACTGAGTCAGCCTCACATCATCCCCTGGGAGGCAGGCCAGGCCAGGCCAGGCTCATCACTCCTCAGCTCCAAAAAGGAGAATGAAGTCCCAAGTGGAACTAATTTGTTCCAGGTCATGCAGCAATTAATGGCAGATAAAGAAACAACCCAGGAGTCCTGGCTCATGGTTCCATGCTCTAACCACAAGATTACACAGTCCCTCCCATAGATGGGAATAGAACCCAGGAGTCCTGGGATCCCAGAACCCCCCGCTCCAAGCCCCAACTCCCTTCTAGAGCAGGGAACAGAACCCAGGAGTCCTGATTCTCACCTTCTTGATCCAAATACCAGCCCAGCCTCCCTCTGCTGACAAAGCCACCCAGCCCGCACCATCCACACTCACGTTGCCCATGCTGAAGTGCCGCTTGAATTCACAGAAGAGGTTGTAGATGAGGACGGTGCCATCCTCCTGGATGCAGAGCAGGTCCTCGCTGGCAGTCCAACCCAGCTGCACCACCTGGCCACTCTTCCACTGCGGGGAAGGACAGAACCACGCTCTGCACATCAGTCCTGCTGCCAGCAGGGGTCACTTTCATACAGTGACAGGAAACCCCTGTGACTACACTGCGGAATTCACACCAGCCAGCACAGCAGAGCTGGAGCCACAAGCCACCTCTCTGGGCCTCCAGCCTCTGCCATTAGGCCCTTCTCCTTGGCACCTGGCTGTCCCTGGCCTTTCACGACTCCACCCTGCCCTGGTTCTCCTCCTTCCCCTCCAGCTGATCCCCATCTCCATGGGGTCCCACAGGCCCCCTCCTTTTCTCCCCATATTCCCCCCTATACAGCTTCAAGTGCGTCCTTCTGCTGCTGACCCACTGATCTGCCCCTCCCTTCCCAGCCTCTCCGCCTCCGACTCAGTCTGTCTCCTCCAGGAGGTCAACGTCCCATGGCCAGGCCCTCCCCACGTAACCCCTTCTGTCACTGCTGGTACCACCACCACCCTGGCTGCCCACACCCGGACCCTGGGCACTAGCTCTGGCTCCCCCAGGCTGCGGTATTCATTGTTACAGACGTGGACCGAGCTGAGATTGGGGCCCCACCGTGCACATAGTCAGAGACAGCCCCCGCCCCAGAGTGTTAAAATCAATATGGACCAGATAGATGAGGGAGTGAGGCACTGAGACGCTAAATGACTAGCCCAAGGCCTCACAGGAAGGCAGTGGCAGAGACATGATCTCCTAAGTCCTAGTCCACCCCGGCTGCGAGCTTCTGGGGGCAGGGCCCGAGCCTGCCTTCAGGCCTGTTCGGTATGGAGTGCATTGTGGGCTTCACTGGAAATAAATAGCAGCTAAAATTTGGATAATCCACCCTCCTGCTTCAGGACGTCTCCTGACTGCTGCCAGGATTGGCGGGCTGACCCCAGCCCCTCCTCCCATACACCACTGTCAGACTGGCATCTGAAGCACCGGGCCTTGTCCACTGCTGGAGGCGGGATACCACCACACACGTCACTGCTTCCATTCCGCTTAGGCAGCCCTGTGCTCCAGACTTCCCGCCCCAGACGCAGGCCAATCCGTTCCAAGCTCCTGATGACACCTTGGAGGGGCACACTGGAAGGAACTGAAAGTGAATTACTTGGGGATTGGTCCTGCTCTGAGCAGGGGGCGGGACTAGATACCTCCTGAGGTCCCTTCCCACCCTGAGATTCTATGATTCTATGAACATGGTGGAGCTAAAAGGGTATCGCTTGTGTCCAGGTGCTACCAGTAGGACAGGCCCACAGGGAGTTGGCACTAGCTAGGCACTCACCAGAACGCTGGCCAGGGGAACGCCCGAGGCCGAGTAGATCTCCAGCAGCGGTCGGGACGCGGGTGACTTCTCTTTCCGGAAGTTGTTCTTCAGCAAAGCTGCAAGAGACAATCTGCAGTGAAACAACAACAGGGAACCCAAACCCAAACCACCCTGTTCTCAGGAGACTGTCAAAAGGCCCCATGCTCCCCAGCGGGACAAGGCTCAGCCTCCTCCCCTGCATCACCATTTCCCACACCTAATTTACATAATCCTTCCTTGCCCCTCAGTTCCGCTCAGATTGTGTCCCATGTCTGGTCAGTTTCCCTTTGGGGTTCTCCCCATTAGATCCCGTGCTGCGGGGTTTGGCAGCAGAGGAAGATGTGAGAAGTCTTGCTGAGACGCACTCTGCACAAAGGCTGGCACAGAATAACCTCTTCCCGACCGAGACTCACTTTAAAGCAGGACGAAGGGGGGGGGGGGGGATATCTATGATTTTCTTTTAAAAAAATTTAATTCAGGTTTATTTTTAAAAGTCCAACAGTGACCAATGCAGGTGCCCCAGAGGGAATGAACAGAACAGAGAATCACCAAGTGATTCATCCTGTCGCCCATTCCCAGCTTCTGGCAAACAGATGCTATGGACACCATCCCTATTATTGTTTAATAAATCACGTTTAAATGCAAAATGTGTTTTGATAAACTTTGATACTTTTTTCTTATGTATACAGCACGTATCCAGCACATTTAAGGTATTTTTACTTACTTAAATAAAAATTAAATGTTGGTTTTGCGCATTTTAATTTCCATCCAAATAAAGCTTGAGCCAAATCACAATAAAAAATGAACCATCTAGTAAATAAGAAATGCACCATTCACCATTTTCCATCATCATAAAAAATGTAAAAATTAATATGAAAAAATAAAATTGCTTAATTAAATGCATATAGGTACAGTGTAGCCTCTTGGTTAGCAAAAAGAAACATGAAGTTTAGGGTAAAGGCTAAACTTGGTTGGAAATCTACATATTTAAATAGTGACCAACCAATGAGAATCAACCTTTATTTAGGAAAACAACTAGAAAGTACAAATGCAAAATATGATTCAAATGGATGATTTAAATAAAGGTTTCCAGCTGGCTGATTTAAACCAGGATTACAATCAGTGATTTAAATCCCTTTGATCGAAATCAATGCATCCTGCTTTAAAGCTCTAGCCCTGGAGAGAGAGGGACACGTGTGGTCAGGGAGACAAACTGGCACCTCAGGATCCAAATGGACCTATTGCAAACCGGGCACCACCCTGGCCTGGAGCAGAGCTAGCAGCTTTTGGAGAATGAGAACATCCAAAGGTCACACAACCCACACCACAACCCTCTCTCCATTAGGAGAGGTTGCTTGTCCCCCCCGTACCAATGGGGCCCCCATAAGGTGCAGCAGCCACCAGGCAATCCCGCAGATCCTCCTTCAGGTTCCATGCCATGCTGTACAATTCAAACTTCCTGCAGCAAAGCAAACAAACGAGAGGAGAAGTTAGGGACCTGAGTGATCACTCACTCTTCCTTCCCGGTCAGCTCCGGAGCCATTCTTTCGGCAAGGCCCAACCCTGCTCTAAACTCCATGCCGGCAGCCCCCTGCGGCACAGGATGACAGGCCGGGAGGGTAACTAACAAGGGAGGCAGACGGGGGTTCCACAGAGCAGCCCCCTGCCTTCAGCATGCTCAGCGGGTTCAAGCAACACTCAGGATTCAAATCGTTACCCTGGTATCCGTTATTTCCCAGCTGCTCTGTCAGGGATGGTATTTCCCAGTTGGAGCCAGGCCTCTCACCCCAGCAAAGAGCAAACAGCTTCCAGGGCTTGGGTGAGGAGACAGGAGGGAGCTCAGGAAGTGGCTCCAAAGGCTGCCCCACTGGTCTGATGATGGGTGTCCGTTCAGCGGCTGAGAACTCTGCCCTTGGCCCCTTCTAGGGGATAACCTGAAACTTCAGTGCCCGGAGACCTTCTCCCTCCTTTTCTATCTCAGCTGACAACTGTGGTTACTGCCATAATTAGAGCACCTTATTGATCAGCTGCAGACAAACCATCCAAGGAAAATCCAACCCCTGATGTGAAAGGGTTAAGACCCAGTGTTATGATTAAATTCCAGTCTGGGTAACTTCATTCAGCCTCCCTCAATTCCCTCTGCAGTTTGAACAAGGATTGTGTTCACTCCTGGTTCTGAGCTACTCTGTAGCGTTACTCAGGGCTGTTAATCAGCTGTCACGTTCCCTCTGAGGCAGCTGCATTTCACTGATGGTAAAATAAGTCCTGTGTACATACTGTTATAAAATCCTGACTGCGGATTGGAGATTACAAAGACACGGGCCTTAAGGGGTGGAGATTACAAAGACACGGGCCTTAAGTTTTAAAATCTATGGATCTATTATTATTGTAGTTCTCAGAGATTCCCAAGAGACCACCAGAGATCACATTATTTTGACCCCATAAGTGTCTCCCTGAAGCTAAAAGCAAAAAAAAAAAAAATCCTTTTGCAAAGTAAAAACAATTCCCTGTCACTACTTGGAACCACTTAAATCCCACTTTCTGTATTTAATAAAATCACTTTTTGCTTATTAATTAACCCAGAGTATGTATTAATACCTGGGGGGGGGGGTGCGCAAACAGCAGTGCCTCTCTCTCTCTATTGGGGAAGGGGTGTTCAGGGACACGCGGCTCCTTTATGCAGCATTTATTAACCCTCCACTAGTATGAGGGTTGGACACATTTCCTGGCCCTGCTGCCACAGAAGGTGGGAACACCTGGAACCAAATGGCAGGTGTCACTGGAGATGGAGAGAGCTGCACACAAACACACCCAGAGCCACTGCTGCCCAGCCTCGCTCCCAGGGGCGCAGGCATTGCCAGATGGACTGTGGGCCAACCACTCCACTATCCTGGCTCCACCAGTGACTGGTGCTACTGGTGCAGAAAAGGGGCAGCACCAGCACCTTCGGGGCTCCCGGCTCAGCAGTGCAGGGTGTTTAGGGGACAATTGAGGGCCATGCTGGGAAGGAGGAAGTGACGGGTAGGGTGAGGCTGGGGAGGTCTCACAAAGGGCCCTTTGGGGTGGAGGGGATAAAATCTATCCAGCGCTGGTCCCATCCCCCTGCCCGGGAGCAGAGGGGGTTGGCGGGCTTGTGTTAAGGGGATGGAGAGTTTCAGGAGAGGAAGCTGGGTTGGGCGAGGGCGTGGGGTTTGAGAGGGAAGAGGCACACTGTAGGGAAGGGAGGAAGCACTTTGGGGGTACGTCAGAGGACGGTTGGGGTGGGCAAGGGGATGGCTCAAGCTGTGTTTGCAGAGAGGCATGGGGCACCCAGGAGGGGAGGGGGCAGGAGAAGGGTGGTGGGGGAGCTAGGGGCCCCCTAAGACAGAGTGGGGACCTGGGGGTGGAAGCAGAAGCCTGGGACAAGGGGGAGGGCGCTGGAAACAGGAAGGGGAGGCTGGGGGGAGGGGAAGGAGGCAATAGGAAAATCCTAGGGTGATGGGAGGCCCAGGAGGCCGGTGATGTGGAGCTCAGCGAGCAGCCTGGGGCGATGGGGTTCGGGGGCGGGGGGGGCACAGAGAAAGGGGCCTGGGGGGGACATGGAGGGGGGGGGCATAGCTCAGTGGTTTGAGCATTGGCCTGCTAAACCCAGGGTTGTGAGTTCAATCCTTGAGGGGGCCACTTAGGGATCTGGAGCAAAAATTGGCCCTGCTAGTGAAGGCAGGGGGCTGGACTCGATGACCTTTCAAGGTCCCTTCCAGTTCTAGGAGATTGGTATATCTCCAGTTATTACCTATTACAGGGGGCAGTGGGGGGTATGTGAAGCAATGGTGGGGTTCGGGGTGGGGCGGAGGAGGGGCCTGGGGCAGTGGGGTTCGGGGGGGAGCACGGAGAAGGGGGTCTGGGGCGGCGGGGAGTTAGGTGGCGGGGGCAGCAGTGGGGTTCAGGGCCGGAGGAGGGGGCGAGGGGGGGCAGGAGGGAGGAGGAGGAGGAGGAGGAGGAGGAGGGGGCCGGGGCCTGGAGCTAGGAGGGAGGGGGTCTGGGGCGGGGCCGAGGAGGGGACCTAGGGCAGGGGGGCGGGGGGGTTCGGAGCGGGGGGAAAGGGAGGAGGGGGCCTGGGGCGGGGGGGTTCGGAGCGGGGGGGGCACGGAGGGGGCGGGCCCGTGCCGGGTGCCCGCCGCGGCACTGACCGGTAAAACGCCTCCTCCCCCAGCGGGTCCCAGTTCGCCGTGTAACAGGCCATGGCCCCGGCCCGGCCCGACGGCCCCGATCCCCGCGCGGCTGGGCCCGGCCGCTCCGCGCTTCCCCCCTCAGAGCCCCGCGCCTGAGGCCGCCGCGGCCGCCGCCATCTTGACTGAGGGCAGCGCGCGCGGCCCCGCCCCCCGGGAAGGGGAAGGCGCTGGGGAGTGAGTGGGCGGGGCCGGGACTAAGGTGGGGCGGGGCCATAGGGGCCGAGCCACGGTCCTGGCAGGGGCCAGGGGACTTAGCGGGGGCTGGGCCGCGGGGGGGTCAGGGCTGGGCCAGGTTGGAGGGGGATCGGGGCAGGGGCCGGGGGGGAGGGGATTGGGGGCAGGGGCCGGGGGGGAGGGGATTCGGGTCAGGAGAGGGAGGGGATTCGGGTCGGGGCAGGGGCAGGGGCCGGGGGGGAGGGGATTGGGGTCAGGGCTGGGCCAGGTTGGAGGGGGATTGGGGTCGGGGGATTGGGGCAGGGGCCAGGGGGCAGGGGATTGGGGGAGGGGCAGGGGCAGAGGCCGGGGGGGAGGGGATTGGGGTCGGGGCAGGGGCAGGGGCAGGGGCCGGGGGGGGGGGGGAGGGGATTCGGGTCAGGGCTGGCCCAGGTTGGAGGGGGATTGGGGTCAGGGGATTGGGGCAGGGGATTGGGGGAGGGGCAGGAGCCAGGGGACTTGGGGCGGGGGAGAGGGACGGGCTGCTGGCAGGGGCTGGGCCGTGTGCACTGAGGGGGCAGCAGGGTTTGCCAGGCCTGGCACCTGTGGGTGCTGAGCCGCTCTCCAGGCTGGCAGTGTGGCCAGCAGGAGGAAGGACGGTGCTGTCCCTAAGGAAGCAGGTTTGGGGTCCCACTGGTGCTTCCGATATTTGATTAGAGCTGAGTTTGGTCGTCGGACGTCATGGAGCTCCCCCCGGCTGCAGCAGAGCCCCCACTGGAAAGCTGGTGCTGTTAGCGAATGCACCGGCGGTCCAATAAAGATGGAAGAAAAGTTCAAACTGTAACGTAGGGCGATCGGTGTAACAGACACGTATCCCTCAACAACAGGAAACCGCCCCCAGGGCTCGGCTGGCCCTCAGCACAGCCAGGTGGGGTCTGCCTACGCTGCCACTTAGCTGGGGATAATTTATGCTGCTCAGAGATGTAAAAAAACCACCCCCCTGAGCAGGGGCGGCTCTAGGTATTTTGCCGCCCCAAGCACGGCAGGCAGGCTGCCTTCGGCGGCTTGCCTGCGGGAGGTCCCCGGTCTCGTGGATTCGGCAGCATGCCTGCGGGAGGTCCGCCGTAGCCGCGGGACCAGCGGACCCTCCGTAGGCATGCCGCCGAAGGCAACCTGCCTGCAGCCCTCGCGGCGACCGGCAGAGCGCCCCCCGTGGCTTGCCACCCCAGGCACGTGCTTGGCGTGCTGGTACCTGGAGCCGCCCCTGCCCCTGAGCAGGGTAAGTTACACTGATACAAGCGGCAGTGCTGACAGCGCTGTGTCAGCAAGAGAGCTGCTCCCACCGACACAGCCACCGCCGCTCGTTGGGGGTGGAGTAATTATGTCAATGGGGGAGCTCTTTCCCGCCGGTATGGAGCAGCCACACAAGAGAGCCTACTGCAGCCCGGGTGCATCGGCCCCTGTGAGCTCACGCGGGAGACACCAGCACAAGATGAGTAGCCACGTCGGAGGTGTGCAGTGTCAAAAGTCTCACTAACATGTCTACTGCTTCCCCTGCATAAGGCCAGTAACCCTGGCAAAGAAGGAAATTAGGTTGGTTTGGCACAGTTTATTCTTGACAAATGCACATTGGCTGTTACTTATTATCCTTCAGGTGCTTACAAATTGGTTGTTTAATAATTTTGTTCCAGTATCTTTCCAGGTATCAAAGTTGGGCCGACTGGTCTGTAATTCCCTGGGGCCTCTTTGTTCCCCATTGGGGACCAGTTCTTTTCTGCCACCCAAAATGCCTGGGTTCACAGACAGACTCTTGAGCTGAAGAAAGATGTTATGTGCTGCGTCAGTGAATGATCAGTCTGCCGAAATGGGGCCCAGCATAGGGCTAAATGCAAGTGCACCCCCACATTCGGGTGCACGCCTTAAATACACGCACAGAGTTATTCATTATATTGGATAAACACTTTTTTCTGCCTGGCACTAAGGTTGGTTTGCTGAGCCAGTTGTTTACCTGTCAGATTGCTGGCTCAGCTTGTCCCTGGCTGCTTTCTTTCCTTGCCATACAACCAGGCGTCCTTTCAGCTGTCCCAGCACCTCAAACATACATTCTACAGCCCCTACACTCATTTTAAAGATAGGTGCAACGCTTGCCCTTCTCAGTCCTCCAGGACCTCAACCCTCGTCCATGAGTTCCCAGAGACAGACGACCACAAGGGGGGGAGAGAGAGAAATTCCCAGCCACTCTATGAAGGGAGGGAACTGGAGCACAGGCCTGGCACGGTTGTGGTCACCCTTGGGCATTTTGGGGATGAGGCTTCTGTAAATGGTTGTTGGATTAAGTTCCAAAGACGCAGCCAATTAAAAGGTAGCAGGATTGTAGGGCTGATGGGTTCCCGGAGGAGCAGATGGAAGGGAGTATTTCTGGAGTATTGTTCCTCTCTGGGAAGCAGGGTCTGTACAAACTGGCCAGTGTCCACTTGGCGTGCATGGCTGTCCATCTCTTGGGTATCGGGCTCCGGGGGTTGGCTGAAGAAACAGGAATATTTGTATGAGTCCTGTGTGTGCCTCAGTTTCCCCTGCGTGCTCCATGGTTAGCCAGCGTGTGGAAGGGGGTGGTTGTGCTCACGGCAGGCTGGGAGACACAGGTGCAGGTGTCAAGGAGCTGTTTGGCACCACTGTACACTTCAGTGAAGTCCACCTAGAAGGTAATCCGCCTCCTGGAGAGGCAGCAGCTTCCCCTGGCAGTTTAGCACTAACTCTGGAGCGTTAGGTCAGTTTAATGTGTGTGGATTTCACACCCCTAAGGGACAGTTATACTGATCTAATTTGCTACTGTAGACCAGGCCTGAGCAATGCAGTGTCTGCTAAGACAATGGCAAATCCAATCACCAGGCCATTGACACCCAGCAGCCAACACCCCAGGGGGACTTGGTCTTCCTGGCCTCTCCCAGGGAGGCTGGGCAGCATTTCCCCAGCTGGAGATCCAAGGTGGGTGGGGAGGGGAGAGAGAAGAGCTGCTGCTGGCAGGAGTCAGGCTCTCACCTACAAAGCAGGTCAGACAGAGCTTGCACCAAGGGGTCACTGCAGCCTGGCTGGGCTCTGGGCTGACCAGGATGGACTGTGCTGGAAGCTGCAGTTCTCTAGACTACCCGAAGGCTCCCTGTGCCATGTGCCAGTTAGCAAATAAACGCTGTATGTTGCTGAGGGTGACTAGGGGTCCAGTTTTCAACTGGAACACTGGGTCCAAAAGGGACCCTGCGGCTCCGGTCAGCACTGCCGATCAGGCCCTCTAAAGCCCAGTTGGCGGTGCTGCAGCTTTAAGGCAGGCTAGTGCCTACCTGTCCTGGCACCACGCTGCGCCCCAGAAGTGGGCAGCAGGTCCAGCTCCTAGGCAGGGGGGCCACAGGGCTCCCTGCCCCAAACACCAGCTCCACCCTCCCATTAGCTGGGAACCCCAGCCAATGGGAGCTGCGGGGGCGATGCTTGCGGCTGAAAGCAGCGTGCAGAGCTGCCGGCTGTGCTTCCGCCTAGGAGCCAGACCTGCTGCTGGCTGCTTCCGGGGCACGGCACGGTCCATGGTGCCAGGACTGGCAGGAAGCCTGGCTTAGCCCCCCCACTGCACCGCTGACCAGGAGCCACCGGAGGTAAGCCTGTGCCCCAACCCCCTGCCCCAGCCCAGTGAAAGTGAGAGAGGGTGGGGGAATGTAGTGAGTGGGGGGCAGGGCCTTGGGTGTTTGGTTTTGTGGGATTAGAAAGTTGGCAGCCCTAGTGCTGGGTGAGGGGCATTCATCCCTGCAGAGCGTACTTGTCTCCACCGGGGCCCGTCTCCGTGGGACTCGCTGAGCAGCGCTCACGCTGTGGAGCAGGGGGGATGCAGGCCAGGGCCGTCCTTAGCCATAGGCAGAACAGGCAGCCGCCTAGGGCACCACTAGGTCTGGGGGCACCGCTCTGCTGGGAGCCCGGACAGACGGGAAGCAGTGGAGCATGTAAGAGCTGGGCTGCTGGGTCCTAGAGAGAGCCGAATGCAGCACAGTCTGAGGGAGGGGCTGGGCTGCTGGGGTCTCTGGGAAGGGGTGGGGGAAGGAGCTCACCTGTAGGGTGACCAGCTGTCCCGATTTTATAGGGACAGTCCCGATTTTTGGGTCTTTTTCTTATATAGGCTCCTCTTTCCCCCCACCCCCGTCCCAATTTTTCACATTTGCTGTCTGGTCACCCTAGGTGGGGGTAATTGGTACCTATATAAGAAAAAGCCCCAAATATTGGGACTGGCCCTAAAAAATTAGGACATCTGGATCTGGTCACCCTAGGTGAGGAGCGCGTCTCTCCCCCAGGCTGGCAGTGATCCATCTCATCCAGGGGGAGCTGCACAGGGCAGGATGAGCTGCTGAGGCTCCATGGGTGCCCCGTCCCTGAGATCAGATGCTGTGCTGACTTCACGGTGGTCGTTGGGCTGGCGGTGGTGCCCATTGGTGTGTGATCGGAGATGAGGGTTTGCTGCTGCTGTTGCCACTCTGCACCCAAAGAGGTGGATTTTGGGGTCCTGCAGTTTTTCACCTATCTCCTCCTCTACTGCAGCTGTTGGACCAGCAGGCTGGGGGGTGAGCCAAGCATGAAAGCAGTGCTGAGTTGCCATTTAGATTGTCATTTAACAAATTTGTTTGCCAAAAAAGCTTGCTAACAATCCTGAATTCAATTTCAATATTTTTGTTTTAAAAAATCAATATCTTAGCCAAAAACAGAAAATTAAGTTGTTGACAATTATTTGTGACAAGTTTGGTATGGGGAAGGGAGTGGGCCAGTTTTCATCAGAGAAACAAAAAATGTTGACTGACTTTCCTATAGCCCTGTTACTGCTAAATAGAGCCCTCCAACAACTGTAATATGCTTTCACCCACAAAAGCTCATGCTGCAAAACATCTGTTAGTCTATAAGGTGCCACAGGACTCTTTGCTGCTTTTACAGAACCAGACTAACACGGCTCCCCCTCTGATACTTGTAATATGCTCATCTCCTTACTAATGTATAGAGCAGGGGTCGGCAACCTACGGCACACGTGCCAAAGGTGGCACGCGAGCTGAGTTTCGATGGCACGCAGTGGCGGGCTGAGCGGCTCAGCCCGCCGCTGCTCTGGGGTTCTGGCTGCTGCCCCATTGCCACCCGGGGTCCCGGCCACCGGCCCCACTCAGCACCCACTGCTGGCCTGGGGACCCCCAAGGAACCCCAGGCTGGCAGCGGGCTGAGCAGGCTGGCGGCTGATACCCTGGCTGAGCCACTCAACCCGCTGTCGGCCTGGGGTTCCATTCACTTAGCTGGTAGCGGGCTGAGCAGGACTAAATTCAATGAAATAGGAAAACAAGAGCAACTAATGACAAAGTGCAAGAACCTAGAGCAGTGGTCCCCAACCTTTTACCGTGGCAGTGGACGAGCATCTGCCGAAATTCGGCGGCATTTCAGCGGCAATGCCTCTGGATGATGATGCTTATCGGTGGCAAGCAGCATCATCCAGAGGCGTCGCCGCCGAAATGCCACTGAATTTTGGCGGCATTTCGGCGGATGCTCGTCTGCCAGCCAGTACGCAGGTGCACTGAGAGGCCCCTGCGGGCGCCATGGCACCCGCAGGCACCGCGTTGTGGACCCCTGACCTAGAGAGCCTCCTGAAGCACGGCGATCGTTTTGATTTAATGGACTTGAACTGTACGAAGAATTGAGGACACTGTCATCAATGTTGCCACATGCAAAATCGATAATGGACATTGTACAGTTTACTCATACCAGCAAACTTGTTGACATATATCCTAATGTGTACATTGCCACTCGTATTCTACTGACAATGCCTGTAACAGTAGCATCAGGAGAACGGAGTTTCTCAAAACTAAAGCTCATCAAAAACTATCTCCGCTCTACAAGGAGTCAGGAACACTTGACTGGTCTTGCTATTCTTGCAGTCAAACAAGACATCACTTTGTCTTTGTCATACAATTACGTTATTACTGATTTTGCAGCCAAAAAAGCCAGAAAGATTGCTTTTAATTAAAAACTAATCCTTGTTTCAATACCTCTTCATATAAATTTCCAATAAAATGTTGACAAATTAAAAAAATTACATTATTTGCATCATTCTGTCAAATCAGAATTTTTTCTATAGTGCTACTTCTTTAGCGCTAGTCCATCAGCACTACAGTGTGCTTAATTAAGTTAAACTGGTTTTAATAACATGCATGTGGCAAGTTTTCCAGTAGTGTAAGCTTATGTTTGTGTTGCTAGGAGCAAGACAGGCACAGGGGCCCCAGTTTAATAATCCTGCCTAGGGCACCATAAATCCTAAGGACGGCCCTGGGGCAGGCCCACAGGTCCAGCGTAGAGGCCCACTGACTGGTTCCTCCTGGCAAAGCTGGGCCCATGCCAGGCTTTAAGGCAGGCGCTAAAAGGGTGATTCAGTGAAGGGGCAGGTCTCAGGAAAGAACCAGAGCATGGGGGAAGTCACAACAGGGGAGAGGTTCTCAGAGTCGAGAGCTCCACCTCCCGGGGGTGGTATTATGCCCAGAGAGACAGGGCTGGCTGGCTGAAGCAGGACACCTGGTTTCTTGTCTCTGCACCCTTAGGAGAATCACTTCTCTGTGCCCGCTGGCCGAACCCTGCCCTGCCCTGCCCCGCCAGCCCAGGGGCCGTGAGGACGGTCATTGCAAGTCTCTTGACACCCTCAGTCTGCATTAATGATCTTGGCCACAAGAGGGCAGATTTCCTACACTGAGGAATGGCTATTCAGTGACTCCGGCCAGGTCTATGCTGGGGTGTCCATGTAAAATACACAACTTCAGCTAGGGGAATACTGTAGCGGAAGTCGATGTATCTTATTCCGACTTCCCTCCCGTCCTCACGCCGCGGGATCGACGTCCGCGGCTCCCCCGTCGACTCCGCTACCGCCACTCGCTCCGGTGGAGCTCCGGAGTCGACGGGAGCGCGTTTGGGGAGCGTGATATATCGATCCCCGATAAACCGATTGCTACCCGCCGATACGGCGAGTAGTCTGGACGTACCTGAGATTAAGTGTCAGGTTTCAGAGGAGCAGCCGTGTTAGTCTGTATCCGCAAAAAGAACAGGGGCACTTGTGGCACCTTAGAGACGAACACATTTATTTGAGCACGATTTATTGTAGCCCATGAAAGCTTATGCTCAAATAAATGTGTTCGTCTCTAAGGTGCCACAAGGACTCCTGTTCTTTTTGAGTTTAAGTGATGTGCAAGGCCGTGTGCTAGCCCCAGCTGTGGTTAAACTTCTCCACTCAGTGAGAGCAGCAGGAAATAGCACATCCCCATGGGCTGTGCCTTTCCTTACCCCTCAGGTGCAGCCTTTTATTTTTATTTCAAGCAGTTGCCTGATTTTAAGAGATTAACAACATTGGGAGGGGATAGCTCAGTGGTTTGAGCATTGGCCTGCTAAACCCAGGGTTGTGAATTCAATCCTTAAGGTGGCCATTTAGGGAACTGGGATAAAAACCTGTCTGGGGATTGGTCCTGCTTTGAGCAGGGGGTTGGACTAGATGCCTCCTGAGGTCCCTTTCAACCTTGATATTGTATGATTCTCTGATTGTTTCAATAACACAGGTTATAGGCTCACCAATGAATCTGCTCAGAAGAGACTAAGGTTCTTGTCCCAGAATCAGGCTACATGGCATTTGCAAGGACTCTCGGGATGTAGAACAAGGACACTCACACTGAGACAAACATAGCCTTAAAGTCTTTTATTAAGATAATGGAATAGTAATCAAAGGATAAAATAATCCGTTACAAAGACAATAATATTATTCTAGAGGAGCATGACAATATACCCACCCCCTTCCTTGATAACCTGGTGGTAAGAGACACCGGACCAGCCTCGCCTCTGGTGCACCAGGAGAGTAAACGAAGCATGAAGAAGCCTCCTTGTCTGGTGGGTCCTGCCCTCTTACAGACCTTTAACACCTGAGCCCTCCTTCTCTGGCCAAACTTCATTTCCTCACCCACGAAGTGTCAGGGTAGGTTTGTACGTACTGATGACGTTAGCTCATTCTCACATCAGTTATTTCTGGCCTACCCGGTTCTTTCCAAGTTCTTTGCGGTGCAGCTGTTAAGTTTAAGGGGGGTATGAGGTTAGGTAGCTCCCCTGTACCAGCCTGCTCCCACGCATCCTTTGTCTGGCGCTGTTAAAGGTCCCAACCATATATGGACCTTATGCTTTAGCTCATCACCACTGTCTAGGTGAAAGGTGCCAGATATGTGTCTGCTGACTGTGCCTTAGCTCGGCACACAGGATGTGGCCTGTAGGGCCCTTGCAGAAATACTCTAATATAAGTCTATAAACCTAGGGTACGAAAACAAAGGATCAAACCCATAAGATGTGTGTGCGAGCAAGCAGGCCAGCCCTATAGGCTACAAAGTGACTGTAGTGATGTATTCAGGGGCAGATCAGCAGGGGCGGCTCTAGCCATTTCGCTGCCCCCAAGCACGGCGTCATGCCGCGAGGGGCGCTCTGCCGGTCGCCGGTCCCGCAGCTCCGGTGGACCTCCCGCAGGCGTGCCTGCAGAGGGTCCGCTGGTCCTGCGGCTTCGGTGGAGCCGTGGGAGGTCCACCGGAGCCCTGCCTGCCGCCCTCCCGGTGACCGGCAGAGCACCCCCCCCGCGGCATGCCGCCCCAAGCACGCGCTTGGCGTGCTGGGGCCTGGAGCCGCCCCTGCAGATCAGTTACTGGGCCAATGGGGCCCCTACCTGGGGCCCCCAGAAAAAAATCCACCGCTGGGCAGTGGAAGCCCAGAGCCCTGGCTGCCAGGGTGGGAGAGGACCCAGCACCCTGACCCTGGTCCCCTGCAGAAGCACAGGGGAGAAGGAGTCCCAGCACCCAGCACCTCACTGCAGCCCTGGGGCTGGAGGACCTCTCACTCCCTGCTGCTCCCTGGGGCTGTGGGAGGGGAGGGGGTGCTTCTCTGGGCCTGGGCTGCAGTGGGGGGGGAGGGAGAAGGGATCAAACAGGTTGTGGGGCTGCAGACGGGGGGTGGAACCGGGGGAGGGACGGGGGTAGAACAGGAACTGACCCAGGGCCCTTTGGGCTACCAGTGATCTGGCAACCAAGGCTGCTTCGGGTTGTCCTCCCTAGGCCACTTCCTCTCATCCTCCCTGCCAGGTCAGCTCAGTCCCAGGCTTTCCCCTGGTAGGGAAACTCCCAGCACAGCCGGTCAGAGGGGGTTACCGGTGCACAGGACACTTCCCTTGCTGGCTGTCGTAGAGGGAGGGCCCCTTTGGGCAGCTGTATCAGGCTTCAGCTTCCCTCTGCTCGGCTGGAGCTGTGGGATGCAGGTCTGCTCCCCTCCGGCTCTGCCACCCTGAGGAGCTAATTCCCTGCTCTTGAATTCCTATTTGCTGCAGGTGTGGCGGGACAGGAGCCCAGAATAACCCCTTAGCCCCTTGTTGCCCGGTGTGGGGTTTGTACGCCCTGTGGCACAGCCGCACAGCACGTGCACCACGGGGTCAACCCAGACAGGCCAAGACGTGACAATCAGGTGCAGGGCAGGGTCAGCTTTCTGTGCGCCCAGCACCAAACACGTCTGTGGGCCCCCATGGGGCACGGGGCCGGGGCCGGGGGGCGGGAGGGTCAGTCTCCAGAGTGACGGGCAGGCTGGGGGCCATGGGGCACAGCATGGGGGGAGCAGCCCCGCCGGAGGGCCCTGTTTACAAACCTGCTGCTGCCAGACGCACACGGGCCGGCCCAGCCCTGTGCTGCCAGCCTGTCCCTTCCCCTCTGGGGCGGGCCCCCGCTACGCTGCCCCCCCGCTCAGTGCCCCGCCCTTCTGCCCAGCGCCCCCTCGCCCAGAGACCCCACCACAGAGCTCCCTCTCCTCCCCACCCCCTTCCTTCCCCCTGCCCCTTCCCTCTGCCCCATCTCCTCCCATCCCACCCCCTTCCTTCCTCACTGCCCCATCTCCTCCCCACCCCCTTCCTTCCCCCCTGCCCCATCTCCTCCCCACCCCCTTCCTTCCCCCTGCCCCTTCCCTCTGCCCCATCTCCTCCCCATCCCACCCCCTTCCTTCCCCCCTGCCCCATCTCCTCCCCACCCCCTTCCTTCCCCCCTGCCCCTTCCCCACTGCTCCATCTAGAGGAGGGCAGACAAGATTATCGCTCTATGATCCCTTCTGGCCTAACCCTAACCCTGATTTGACCTTTGACCCCTGAGCAGCCTTGGAATCTCTGATTCTGGTTTCTTCGTTTCCCGGGGGTGGGACACATGGAGCGGGTCCGAGCCCCCCGGGGGGTGGGACACCCGGAGCGGGTCCGAGCTCCCAGGGGGGGTGGGACACCCAGAGCGGGTCCGAGCTCCCAGGGGGGGTGGGACACACGGAGCGGGTCTGAGCCCCCTGGGGGGCGGGACACACGGAGCGGGTCCGAGCCCCCTGGGGGGTGGGACACACGGGGCGGGTCCGAGCCCCCCGGGGGGTGGGACACACGGGGCGGGTCTGAGCCCCCCGGGGGGTGGGACACACGGGGCGGGTCTGAGCCCCCCGGGGGGTGGGACACGCGGAGCGGGTCTGAGCTCCGAGGGGTGGGACACACGGAGCGGGTCCGAGCTCCCCGGGGGGTGGGACACCCGGAGCGGGTCCGAGCCCCCCGGGGGGTGGGACACACGGAGCGGGTCTGAGCCCCCTGGGGGGTGGGACACCCGGAGCGGGTCTGAGCCCCCCGGGGGGTGGGACACCCGGAGCGGGTCTGAGCTCCGGGGGGTGGGACACACGGAGCGGGTCCGAGCTCCCCGGGGGGTGGGACACCCGGAGCGGGTCTGAGCTCCGGGGGGTGGGACACACGGAGCGGGTCTGAGCTCCGGGGGGTGGGACACCCGGAGCGGGTCTGAGCTCTGGGGGGTGGGACACACGGAGCGGGTCTGAGCCCCAGGGGGGTGGGACACACGGGGCGGGTCTGAGCCCCCGGGGGGTGGGACACACGGAGCGGGTCCGAGCCCCCTGGGGGTGGGACACACGGAGCGGGTCCGAGCCCCCGGGGGGGTGGGACACCCGGAGCGGGTCTGAGCTCCGGGGGGGTGGGACACCCGGAGCGGGTCCGAGCTCCCCGGGGGGTGGGACACCCGGAGCGGGTCCGAGCTCCCAGGGGGGTGGGACACCCGGAGCGGGTCCGAGCCCCCCGGGGGGTGGGACACACGGAGCGGGTCCGAGCCCCCCGGGGGGTGGGACACACGGAGCGGGTCTGAGCCCCCCGGGGGGTGGGACACACGGAGCGGGTCTGAGCTCCCCGGGGGGTGGGACACACGGAGCGGGTCCGAGCCCCCGGGGGGGTGGGACACACGGAGCGGGTCTGAGCTCCCCGGGGGGTGGGACACACGGAGCGGGTCTGAGCCCCTGAGGGTGGGACACACGGGGCGGGTCTGAGCCCCTGAGGGTGGGACACACGGGGCGGGTCCGAGCCCCCTGGGGGGTGGGACACCCGGAGCGGGTCCGAGCCCCCCGGGGGGTGGGACACACGGAGCGGGTCCGAGCCCCCCGGGGGGTGGAACACACGGAGCGGGTCTGAGCCCCCTGGGGGGTGGGACACACGGAGCGGGTCTGAGCCCCCCCGGGGGGTGGGACACCCGGAGCGGGTCTGAGCCCCCGGGGGGTGGGACACCCGGAGCGGGTCTGAGCCCCCGGGGGGTGGACACACGGAGCGGGTCTGAGCCCCCGGGGGGTGGGACACACGGAGCGGGTCCGAGCCCCCTGGGGGGTGGGACACCCGGAGCGGGTCCGAGCCCCCCGGGGGGTGGGACACACGGAGCGGGTCCGAGCCCCCCGGGGGGTGGGACACACGGAGCGGGTCCGAGCTCCCAGGGGGGTGGGACACACGGAGCGGGTCTGAGCTCTGGGGGGGTGGGACACACGGAGCGGGTCTGAGCGCCGGGGGGTGGGACACACGGAGCGGGTCTGAGCCCCCCGGGGGTGGGACACACGGAGCGGGTCCGAGCCCCCCGGGGGGTGGGCCACACGGAGCGGGTCCGAGCCCCCTGGGGGGTGGGACACACGGTGCGGGTCTGAGCCCCCGGGGGGTGGGACACACGGCGCGGGTCTGCGCCCCCCGGGGGGGTGGGACACACGGAGCGGGTCTGAGCCCCCCGGGGGTTGGGACACACGGAGCGGGTCCGAGCCCCCGGGGGGTGGGACACACGGAGCGGGGCCGAGCTCTGGGGGGCTGGGACACCCGGAGCGGGGCCGAGCTCTGGGGGGTGGGACACACGGAGCGGGTCCGAGCTCTGGGGGGTGGGACACACGGAGCGGGTCTGAGCACCATGGGGGGTGGGACACACGGAGCGGGTCCGAACTAAGGGGGGTGGGACACACGGAGCGGGTCTGAGCCCGCTGGGGGGTGGGACACACGGAGCGGGTCCGAGCCCCCCGGGGGGGTGGGACACACGGAGCGGGTCTGAGCTCCCAGGGGGTGGGACACATGGAGCGGGTCCGAGCTCTGGGGGTGGGACACACGGAGCGGGTCTGAGCTCCCCGGGGGTGGGACACACGGAGCGGGTCCGAGCTCTGGGGGGGTGGGACACACGGAGCGGGGCCGAGCTCTGGGGGGTGGGACACGCTGAGCGGGGCCGAGCTCTGGGGGGGTGGGACACACGGAGCGGGGCCGAGCTCCGGGGGGTGGGACACACGGAGCGGGTCCGAGCTCTGGGGGTGGGACACACGGAGCGGGTCTGAGCTCCCCGGGGGTGGGACACACGGAGCGGGTCCGAGCTCTGGGGGGGTGGGACACACGGAGCGGGGCCGAGCTCTGGGGGGGTGGGACACACGGAGCGGGGCCGAGCTCTGGGGGGGTGGGACACACGGAGCGGGGCCGAGCTCCGGGGGGTGGGACACACGGAGCGGGTCTGAGCCCCCGGGGGGTGGGACACACGGAGCGGGTCCGAGCTCTGCGGGGAGGGACACACGGAGCGGGGCCGAGCTCCGGGGGGTGGGACACACGGAGCGGGTCTGAGCTCCCAGGGGGGTGGACCCACGGAGCGGGTCCGAGCCCCCGGGGGGTGGGACACACGGAGCGGGTCCGAGCCCCCCGGGGGGTGGGACACACGGAGCGGGTCCGAGCGCGGGGGGGTGGGACACACGGAGCGGGTCCGAGCTTTGGGGGGTGGGACACACGGAGCGGGTCCGAGCTCTGGGGGGTGGGACACACGGAGCGGGGCCGAGCTCCCGGGGGGGTGGGACACACGGAGCGGGTCCGAGCTCCCAGGGGGGTGGACACACGGAGCGGGTCGGAGCCCCCGGGGGGTGGGACCCACGGAGCGGGTCCGAGCTCTGGGGGGTGGGACACACGGAGCGGGTCCGAGCTTTGGGGGGTGGGACACACGGAGCGGGTCTGAGCCCCCTGGGGGGTGGGACACACGGAGCGGGTCTGAGCCCCCGGGGGGTGGGACACACGGAGCGGGTCTGAGCCCCCGGGGGGTGGGACACACGGAGCGGGTCTGAGCCCCCGGGGGGTGGGACACACGGAGCGGGTCTGAGCCCCCGGGGGGTGGGACACCCGGAGCGGGTCTGAGCCCCCGGGGGGTGGGACACACGGAGCGGGTCTGAGCCCCCCGGGGGGTGGGACACACGGAGCGGGTCTGAGCCCCCCGGGGGGTGGGACACACGGAACGGGTCTGAGCCCCCCGGGGGGTGGGACACACGGAACGGGTCTGAGCTCCCCGGGGGGTGGGACACACGGAGCGGGTCTGAGCTCTGGGGGGTGGGACACACGGAGCGGGTCTGAGCCCCCGGGGGGTGGGACACACGGAGCGGGTCTGAGCTCCCCGGGGGGTGGGACACACGGAGCGGGTCCGAGCCCCCCGGGGGGTGGGACACACGGAGCGGGTCCGAGCTCCCAGGGGGGTGGGACACACGGAGCGGGTCTGAGCCCCCCGGGGGTTGGGACCCACGGAGCGGGTCCGAGCCCCCGGGGGGTGGGACACACGGAGCGGGGCCGAGCTCTGGGGGGCTGGGACACACGGAGCGGGTCTGAGCCCCCGGGGGGGTGGGACACACGGAGCGGGTCCGAGCCCCCCGGGGGGGTGGGACACACGGAGCGGGTCTGAGCTCCCAGGGGGTGGGACACACGGAGCGGGTCCGAGCTCTGGGGGTGGGACACACGGAGCGGGTCTGAGCTCCCCGGGGGTGGGACACACGGAGCGGGTCCGAGCACCCGGGGGGGGGGACACACGGCGCGGGGCCGAGCACGGGGGGGTGGCAGACGCGGAGCGGGGCCGAGCTCTGGGGGGGTGGGACACACGGAGCGGGTCCGAGCTCCGGGGGGTGGGACACCCGGAGCGGGTCCGAGCTCCGGGGGGTGGGACACACGGAGCGGGTCTGAGCCCCCGGGGGGTGGGACACACGGAGCGGGTCCGAGCTCTGGGGGGTGGGACACACGGAGCGGGGCCGAGCTCCCGGGGGGGTGGGACACACGGAGCGGGTCCGAGCTCCCAGGGGGGTGGACACACGGAGCGGGTCCGAGCCCCCGGGGGGTGGGACACACGGAGCGGGTCCGAGCTCTGGGGGGTGGGACACACGGAGCGGGTCCGAGCTGTGGGGGGTGGGACACACAGAGCGGGTCCGAGCTCTGGGGGGTGGGACACACGGAGCGGGGCCGAGCTCACGGGGGGGTGGGACACACGGAGCGGGTCCGAGCTCCCTGGGGGGTGGACACACGGAGCGGGTCCTCGCCCCCGGGGGGTGGGACACACGGAGCGGGTCCGAGCTCTGGGGGGTGGGACACACGGAGCGGGTCCGAGCTTTGGGGGGTGGGACACACGGAGCGGGTCTGAGCCCCCTGGGGGGTGGGACACACGGAGCGGGTCTGAGCTCCCCGGGGGGTGGGACACACGGAGCGGGTCTGAGCCCCCCGGGGGGTGGGACACACGGAGCGGGTCTGAGCCCCCCGGGGGGTGGGACACACGGAACGGGTCTGAGCCCCCCGGGGGGTGGGACACACGGAACGGGTCTGAGCTCCCCGGGGGGTGGGACACACGGAGCGGGTCTGAGCTCTGGGGGGTGGGACACACGGAGCGGGTCTGAGCCCCCGGGGGGTGGGACACACGGAGCGGGTCTGAGCTCCCCGGGGGGTGGGACACACGGAGCGGGTCCGAGCCCCCCGGGGGGTGGGACACACGGAGCGGGTCAGAGCTCCCAGGGGGGTGGGACACACGGAGCGGGTCTGAGCTCCGGGGGGTGGGACACCCGGAGCGGGTCTGAGCCCCCGGGGGGTGGGACACACGGAGCGGGTCTGAGCCCCCGGGGGGTGGGACACCCGGAGCGGGTCTGAGCCCCCGGGGGGTGGGACACCCGGAGCGGGTCTGAGCCCCCTGGGGGGTGGGACACACGGAGCGGGTCCGAGCCCCCCGGGGGGTGGGACACACGGAGCGGGTCTGAGCTCCGGGGGGTGGGACACCCGGAGCGGGTCCGAGCTCCCAGGGGGGTGGGACACACGGAGCGGGTCTGAGCTCCGGGGGGTGGGACACACGGAGCGGGTCCGAGCCCCCCGGGGGGTGGGACACCCGGAGCGGGTCTGAGCCCCCAGGGGGGTGGGACACACGGAGCGGGTCTGAGCTCCGGGGGGTGGGACACACGGAGCGGGTCCGAGCCCCCGGGGGGGGGGGGGGAGCAGGAATGACGCGGATGCCCAGCGCGCAGGCGGAGCTGGGGCTGTGACTAAAGCGGCCCGGTGGGGTCACATCGCAGCTCGCCCCGCCTGGCCGGGCACCCGCGGGAAGCAACAGGCGCTGAGCTCCAGGCAGGTCCATCCTGACCCATACGCAAAGCACCAAAATAACTCGGGACGGCCCTGGCACCCGGTCCCTTTCCACACAAAGGGGAGAGGACTGGGGGTGGGGGGACGCCCGCCTCTGCACATACAGCTGTCGATCAGAGCGGTCACACATGTCAATCAAATTTCACATCTGTAGCTACGGGGTGATCGCAGTGGTGCAGGGGGACACGGGAGCGGGATTTCTGTGAGCCCAATGGATGGGAAATCAGCTGCGCACTAAGGGTGACAGCTGGGTTGCTGTTTGTGCTGCTACTCCCCCGCCAGGGCCGGCTCCAGGCACCAGCTTATCAAGCAGGTGCTTGGGGTGGCCACTCCAGAGCGGGGCGGCACATCGAGGTGTTCGGCGGCAATTCGGCGGAGGGTCCCTCACTCCCGCTGAATTGCTGCAGATCGCGATCGCGGCTTTTTTTTGTTGGTCTGCTTGGGGCGGCAAAACCCCGGGAGCCGGCCCTGTCCCCCGCCAGTCCGTGCTGGTATCCGCAGGAGAGAGCGGGGGCCGGAGAAGAGCAGGCCGGGCCCTGTGCCGTGGTAAACCTGCTAATGATCAGGTGTCTTGCCGTCTTGTGGTTATTGCAATCACCTACTGGCACATCTTTACAGAAACCTTGTGAGCTCTGGGGCATAGGATTATTTGTGTCAAGCATTCTTAAGCCTATGGTCTAGTCTGGCTAAATTGAAATCTTACAGGTCTCAGCCCGTAGGCTGCGTTTCAGCCCTGCTTTACTTATATACTTAATACACACTCATCGCCCCAAAATACTTATCAGTCCAATACGTCTGTCATCCTACAAGTTACATTTATTTTGCAGACATTGATGATACATGAAGTAGCCTGAGCATTGACCAGAACGATCACACAACACACTGATAAATGGATGGGAAAAGGAACTGACCGGCTACAAAGGCTTTCTGCATTTCAACCTCTTCCTTCTCTTTGCACCCCAGAACTTGGCATAGTCCTGCTGTACCATGCAACACGCCCACGGATGCTCCCTCCAGCCCCTCCCTCCCAAGGACCCAGACCTCAGGGTGAGCGCATTGTGGAAACCAGTGCTCCCGGTGAGCTGCACTGGGGGAGGTGAGTGGACTGAATTTAGACCAGCTCAGAAGGGATCAAAAACTGTCACCTTCCAACAGCTGTTCAGTGGCCTGTGCCGAGCAATCTGTGGTGGCCTCCAGTCCGGTTCTTATTGGCTGCAGCAGGTGCCCGTCCCCACTGCATTGCACCAATTACAGATCATCTCTGCTGAGAAGCCAAATGTGGACGTTCCACAGAGAGGGTCCCCCCATTCCCCGCCGTGGAGATGCTCCCTCCAGCTGAGGGGCAAGGCTCACTGATGGCCAGAGCTTGCCCTGTCACTGCCGGTGCTACCCCACTTCTGGGAACAAAGGGAGGCGTTGGTCTCGGGGGCCCTCAGCTCAGCACCTCGCAGCGCCGCTGTTGTACCTGGCACAGCCTGATCCCATTCAGATTCCATCTAGTTCCGAGAGAGACGTTAACTTACCAGTGACAGGGAGAAACACGTCCACATCCCTTCCCTTCTGCTACTGCTGAGACTCCAGTCCATGCTCTGGGGACGATGAATGCTCCCTGCAGCCATCCCCAGAGATCACCAGCTCTGGGCCACTTTTATTGGCTCTTCTCAGTAGTGTAGTCGGGGTAAATGCAGGTAGATGGAGGTTCCCTATTTCCCAAAGGAGAAGTGGGTAGGTTAGGTTAGTTTACCCACCTCTTTACCACTACGCCACTGGTTCCTCTTAGCTGTTAATGCATCCGACAAAGTGGGTATTCACCCCCGAAAGCTCATGCTCCAAAACGTCTGTTAGTCTATAAGGTGCCACAGGACTCTGCTGCTTTTAGCTGTTAAAGTGTGCTTCCGCGCTGATCAGCCGATCTACTGACTTTAGCAAAAAGCAGCCAGGGTTTGCCTGCAGAGGGAAACCGACCGCATGGAGGAAAACAGAGTGCCCACATGGGGGAGTTATCCTGGCATAGCTATCGCAGACTCCAGTGAGCCCTGCACAGCCAGTGCAGACAGGAGAGCAGGAGCTGTTCTCTATTCTGCATCTCAATCAATCAGCAGAATTGTCAGCGATGTTCCCTTTGCCACCTCTCCAAGCCTGTTGGCTTCAGACGGTGTTCTCAGTGACACCTCTCTAACCCCACTCCTGGCACAGGGGTGCATAGGTGGGGGCGGAATTTGGCCTGCAGAACCCTTATTCCTGGGGGTGACACACAGGAGGGAAAAGCCCAGCTTGACTCTCAGATCAAACTGGCAAATGTTTGAAGTGAAGTCCCTGGGAGATACAAAAGATGAGCCCCCATCTCATGCGTCACGTCTCAGAGCAGAACCGCACCTCAAGGTCTTCTCCGTTACGAATGAGTGGATCAAATCTAGTCCCTCAGAAAGTGTCCCTCGCGTCTCCAGGAAGTGGGTTCTCTCACAGAGCAACCCAAGGGCATGACACTGATGTCCAGAGAAGGAGGTTACAGTATCTTGGGGAGCAGCAGCAGTTCTCTGAGCTCAGGCAACAAGGATCACAGCGTTTCCATCACGCTCACCAGCACCCTGATTGCAGGGAGGGTGGAGGGCGCTTCCCTTGTGACAATCCTAGGTCAAATCACCATCTATGGTGTGAGAACTTTGGACTTATTACTGCGAGCTGGTCAGACCCGCCCAGCCCCACAATCGTTCTGGACCCCAGTTGCTTACTGAAAGAACATAAGAATGGCCATAAGGGTCAGACCAAAGGTCCATCTAGCTCAGTGTCCTGTCTGCCGACAGTGGCCAATGCCAGGTTCTCCAGAGGGAATGAACAGAACAGGGAATCATCAAGTGATCCATCCCCTGTCGCCCATTCCCAGAGGCTCGGGACACCATCCCTGCCCATCCTGGCTAATAGCCATTTGGACCGATCCTCCATGAACTTATCTAGTTCTATTTTGAACCCCCTTATAGTCTTGGCCTTCACAACATCTCCTAGCAAAGAGTTCCACAGGTCGACTGTAATTCCTTTTGTTTGTTTTATACCTGCAGCCTATAAATTTCAGTGAGTGACCCCTACTTCTTGTGTTATGAGAAGGAGTAAATAACACTTCCTTATCTACTTTCTCCACATCAGTCAAGATTTTATAGACCTCTGTCATATTCCCCCTTAGTCATCTCTTTTCCAAGCCAAAAAGTCCCAGTCTTATTAAGTTCTCCTCATACAGAAGCTGTTCCATACCCCTCCTCATTTTAGTTGTCCTTCTCTGAACCTTTTCCAATTCCAATATATCTTTTTTGAGATGGGACAACCACATCTGCACGCAGTATTCAAGGTGTGGGCGTACCATGGATTTATATAGATGCAATATGATATTTTCTGTCTTATTATCTGTCCCTTTCTTAATGATTCCCAACATTGTATTTTCTTTTCTGACTTCCACTGCACATGGAGTGGATGTTTTCAGAGAACTGTCCACAACGACTCTGAGATCTCTTTTGTGAGTGGTAACAGCTAGTTTAGACACCATCATGTTATATGTATAGTTGGGATTATGTTTCCAATGTGCGTTACTTTGCATTTGTCAACACTGAATTTCATCTGTCATTTTGCTGCCCCAGCACCCAGTTTAGTGAGATCCCTTTGTAGCTCTTCGCAGTCTGCTTGGGACTTAACTATCTTGAGTAATTTTGTATCATCTGCAAGCTTTGCCACCTCACTGTTTACTCCTTTTTCCAGATCATTTATGAATATGTTGAACAGTACTGGTCCCAGTACAGACTCCTGAGGGACACCACTATTTACCATTTATTCCTACCCTTTGTTTCCTATCTTTTAACCAGTTACCAATCCATGAGAGAACCTTCCCTCTTATCCCATGGCAGCTTACTTTGCTTAAGAGCCTTTGGTGAGGGACCTTGTCAAAGGCTTTCTGAAAATCTAAGTACACTAGACCCACTGGATCCCCCTTGTCCACATGCCTGTTGACCCCCTCAAAGAATTCTAGTAGATTAGTGAGGCATGATTTCCCTTTACAAAAACCATGTTGACTCTTCCCCGACAAATCGTGTTCATCTACGTGTCTGACAATTCTGTCCTTTACTATAATTTCAGTCAATTTGCCTGGTACTGAAGTGAGGCTCACTGGCCTGTAATTGCTGGGATCACCTCTGGAGCATTTTGTAAAAATTGTCGTCACATTAGCTATCCTCCAGTCATCTGGTACAGAAGCTGATTTAAGTGACAGGTTTCATACCGCAGTTCGTAGTTCTGCAATTTCATATTTGAGTTCCTTCAGAACTATTGGTGAACACCATCTGGTCCTGGTGGCTTATTACTATTTAGTTTATCAATTTGTTCCAAAACCTCCTCTAATGACACCTCAGTCTGGGACAGTTCCTCAGATCTGTCACTAAAAAGACTGGCTCGGGTGCGGGGATCTCCCCCATATCCTCTGCAGTGAAGACTGATACGAAGAATCCATTTAGCTTCTCTGCTTATCTTCGTTGAGTGCTTCTTTAGCACCTCAATCGCCAGTGGCCCCACTGCTTAGCAGGCTTCCTGCTACTGATGTACTTAACATTTTTGCTGTTACTTTTTGAGTCTTTGGCTCGCTGTTCTTCAAATTCTTTTTTGTACTTCCTAATTATATTTTTACTCTTCACTGGTAAGAGTTTATCCTCCTTTCTATTTTCCTCACTAGGATTTAACTTCCAATTTTTAAAGGATGCCTTTTGCCCCTCACTGCTTCTTTTACTTTGTTCAGCCACTGGGACACTTTTTTGGTTCTCTTACTATGTTTTTTAATTTGGGGGATACATTTAAGTTGAGCGTCTCTTATGGTGTTTTTTAAAAGTTTCCATGCTGCTTGCAGGGATTTCACTTTTGGCGCTGTACCTTTTAATTTCGGTTTAACTAACTTCCTCATTTTTGGGTAGTTCTCCTTTCTGAAATTAAATACTACCATGGTGGGCTGCTGTGGGGTTTCCCCCACCACAGGGATGTTGAATTTCATTATATTATAGTCACTATTACCAAGCGGTTTAGCTACAATAGAACTTCAGAGTTACAAACTGACCAGTCAACCACACACGTCATTTGGAACCGGAATGTAGTCAGGCAGCAGCAGAGACCAAAAAAAAAGGTTCAGTGTTCAGTGGCAAATATTAGAACGAACAACCCTGACGTTTTGTTCAGAGTTACAAACATTTCAGAGTTACAAACAACCTCCATTCCTGAGATGTTCGTAACTCGGAGGTTCTTCCAGTCCGACCTCTTAGACCAGGTTCTGTGCTCCATCTAGGACTGAATCAAGAATTGCCTCTCCCCTTGTGGGAGCCAGGACCAGCTGCTCCAAGAAACAGTCATTTAAGGTGTCAAGAAATTTTATCTCTGCATCCCCGTCCTGAGGTGACATGTACCCAGTCAATATGGGATAGTTGAAATTCCCCATTATTATTATTATTATTAATTATTACTGAGTTTTTTATTGTAATACCCTCTCTAATCTCCCTGAGCATTTCACAGTCACTATCACCATCCTGGGCAGGTGGTTGGTCGTATATCCCTACTGCTATATTCTTATTATTAAAGCACGGAATTACTATCCATAGAGATTCTGTGGTACAGTTTGCTTCATTTAAGATTTTTTACTACATTTGACTCTACGCTTTCTTTCACATATAGTGACACTCCCCCGCCAGCACGACCTGCTCTGTCATGTGTGACTCTGTGTGTTTCTACTTCATACAGGCTATTAAAGCTGGTAAATTAAAATAGAATCCAGAGAACAGCTCCCAAAGCTGAGCTATGATTAGCAATACTAATCTGAGAATAAAAACACTAGAATCAAACAAGTTTGTCTTGCTGTTGGGTTGGAGTTAAATAATCACATTAGAACCAAATATGAGCAACCCTTACACCAGTTCTCAGAAGGCGTCTAAGCAGGTGGCTGTGTTAAGGAGACATTATGTCACCAGTCTGCAGAAAGTTCAGTACAAACCCCATGAAAAAATAGCAAACAGCAAAACCCTAGCACAGCAAAGCCAGTTGCTCGGTCATTCACTCATCAGCAAAATAAAACTCAGTTTAGAGGTAGGACACATTTCATCATCCCCACTGCTAATCTAAACACCAGAGCCATGTTCTTACCCCTGCTCACAAGGTGATTACAGGAAGCTTCCAAGTTTGGAACTGGGCTATAGCTCAGACAGCTTCGCTTTGGAAATCTACATCTCGAAGAGAGAAGTTGCATTATAGCCCGTTGTCATGAGGTCCACTCATCACACTGACGCCTCCTCCTGGCCATCCTGGGGATTAGCTCTGCCAGGCTTGGCACCCTCCTCTGGTGGTGTTTTGCCCCACGGCCCCTCTCACTGCATCCTCCAATCCATGACTCAGCCCTCCCGGCAGGTCACTACATGGTTTCCCCTTCCGGGGGGTTACCTAGAGTCCTTCCACACAAACCATCTCAGGCGGGCATCTCCAGCATGGCCCTGATGGTGCCACTTCCCCAGTGGCTGGTAGGGGAACCTGGGCCCACCCACTACTCCAGGTTCCAGTCCAGGGACCCTGTACCCACAGCTGTGGCCTGTTTTCCCACAACCCTTGTTGCTCGTTCCCCTGGACTCCTTCCTGTATCATCCCCAAACCCACCTCCCTCTTCCCGGGGGTGACTGACGTCTTTCCCAGCAGCTCCTTCTGGTTCCATTTTCCTCTCTTCTATGGAAGCCCTGCCTGTCCCTCACAGGTGAGCTTCTCTCTAATTAGCTGCCTAAAGCTCACCCCTTTGCCACCTAATTAGCGGAGTGGGCCCACCTGGCCTAATTCAGCTCCTGCAGGGCCGAGTGGGGTGCACACCCCATCAAACCCAGCAAGATGGAGCCCATTGAAAATACACGGGGTTAAATGTTACATAAGGCCTATACACAAGCAGTTCTCCTCACAATGGCATTGGGCACCTCTGGGGTCTAGCACCGAGCTGGAAATGTAAACCACGGGTGAAAGTGAGGGGGACTTGCCTGACATTCTCTGGTAGATTCCCCCACTCCCTTCCTGAGCGGCCCACCAGCAAACCAGCTCCCAGCTGTGAAATCTGAAATCTCCAGAAGATGCTTACTGGGGCCTGGTGCAATTGCATCACATCCGTTAGACAAAACGGGGGCACGGCCGTGAGAAACGGATCACAGCGGCGCCCAGAGGAAACCCTGGTCTCAAGGTCCTGGGCTGTGACCTCCAAGCAATGGTGGGAAATAAGGACAGTGCAACTGGGCTCCCCACAGGACCATACTGCGAGGGAATCGGAGCTGCTCTGCAGTGAGTGCGAATGCTGTCTGCTGACCCAGTTAGTGGGGGTTCACTGTGCGACCCTGTTGGGTTAGTTTAGTAGGGGGCTGTCAAGAAAAACAAGGAGGAAGGAAAACCAATGGATCGAGGTAAGCCACTTCTCTGCAGACAGTGACAGTTGTTAAGAGACAAGGCCAGGAGAGGAAATGCCAGAGATCCTTGGCAGGTTTGGAGAGGAACACTTCCCGGGGGTGTTCAGGGTGAAAGGGCTGACACAGGCGCCTGCTGGAGGTGTGTGAAGATGTTCGGGCTGCGTAGGTTCCCGCCAGAGGTGGGCGGCCACTTACAGGGAACGAGAAGGGAGTTCAAGTCTCCAGAGCCCTTTCGGGCTGCGTAGGGTGGAGGTTTTTGGTGCGACTCCGAGCCCTAGAGCCAACTTCTCGGTGGCTGTCCATTGACTCCACCTGACACCTGCAGAGCATCTGGCCCAGCGCACCTCAGAGGGGAACAACTGTGCTCGCTACTGAGCCAGACCTGCAGGCTGCCGGGCTCCCGTTCCCAGTCCCCCCCCGGCCACCTCTCCAGCAGCTGTTTCTTGAGGCCCTAGTAGAATAGGAGCCCTTTCCGCAGGCTAATCCCAGCCAAGGAGCCTTTGTTTCCCAGGGGGGGCTGAGGGACGGTCTGAGGGGGGGAAGCACTTCCCCAGGGCACTGCCTCCCCCGACGCCCCCTGAGCCGCGAAGCGGAGAGGAATCTTGCAGCCCGAGCTCCCACATTCGCATTCCCTCGCCAGGCGGCCCCAGAGCAGCTGCTCCCAGGTCGGGGGAGTCCTCGGCAGGCGCGATAGCTGCTGGCAGCCTGGCCCTGAACAGCGCACGGGAGGCACAGCGGAGCATCCGTTAGCCAGGGCCTCCGACCTTGGGGCAGGACCTTGAAGGGGCCCTGGCATCACATTCTCCTCTCCTTTCCCCCTCCCACCACACACTCCATGGCCGCCCTGTCTGTGCTCGGAGGGGCCGGCACCCAGGGACATGCCCCTTGCTCCCAGCAGGGCCTTGTCAAAGCACCAGGCCACCTTTCCAGCAGCAGCGTTCCCTGGGGGGGCTGGCAACCCACCGGAGCCTGCCCTGGGCTCTGTGCTGAGCCTACTGGGGTATTCGTTATTGCACCCAGCCACGCAACCTGAGCCACGGGGACAGGCGAGTCCACGTCTGGCCCCACGGGTGCTGAGAGGTGCACTTCCAGGAGTGACACCACATGCCCAGCCAGGGCCTCTGGTCTCAGCCTGGAGACCCATCACTCATTTCCCCAGGAGGCCCTGGCAGGGTGGCAGGATGTGAAGGGCCTGGCAGGGTTCCCGAGGGGCTGGGATTAAAAGTGATGGAAAAAACTGATTTTTCAACAAATGTTTGGAACTGGAAATATTTGTGCTGCTGCCTTTACGCAAACAAAAAATATCTGGTTTGCCAGCATCACCCACTCACTTCCTCCCCCCACCCAACTAGAATGTGGGGGAGAAGGTGGAGGAATCCTTTTCTCATTTCCCCCTCCCCACACTTTTTCCTACTTTAATAACCGAGAGAAAGTTCAGCCATTGGTCAGGTCAGTCTGTGAGTTAATTAACTCTTTCTGGCCCTGTTATTTTTTAATGAGATATTATATCACACTCATAACGTCACACCCCCAATGCAAAACTGATGCAGGAAGGGATGAGACAAACATCTCTGACGGCATCCCAAGAGCTCCCCATCCCCATTCTGTCTCCTTGCAGCTTGTACTGGGTTAGAAGCCATATCAATGTATAACAGACATGCTTTACCCAATTTACGTTCAATAACATGATTGAATCTCTTTACAAACTCAAGCTAAAACTTGGTTAGAACAATAGTGGATTGGATCTGCTCTTGCAGTATGGTTCCTGTATGTCTTGCGTGATCTTTCCAGGAGCTAAAGAAAACAGCTACTTTATCCATACAAGCTCTGGCCAATGTTTGGAACCCAATTAACATCAAATCACTTATCAGAGGGGTAGCCGTGTTAGTCTGGTTCTGTAGAAGCAGCAAAGAATCCTGTGGCACCTTATAGACTAACAGACGTTTTGCAGCATGAGCTTTCGTGGGTGAATACCCACTTCTTCGGATGCAAGCATCAAATCACTGTAGATATTAATGTTGTTCATAGTACAGGAATCTTGGCATTTAGCCATGCAAGCAATATGTTTGTGTGCCTCAGTTTCCCCTTTGGAATGTCTTTTCCCCTGTGGAAAGTTCCAATACTGTTTACAGGCATCAACTGTGAAACATCAGTATAACAAGGCCGTTCTCATGTATTCTTTTTAAGACGTTCAAGGGATCTTCCAAAAGATTAGGCACATTGTACATTTTTACAGTTTTTGGTAATAGCAACACATTAGTTACAAAATTTACCATGAGCAATAATAAATTCATTGCAAGTGTCCATCTACAATCATGTTTGTCATGCCACACCTTTGGCCCAATACCATTGGGGTTTGGGCATTTTAGGGTTAACCTGTGGCTTCCCTTTGCAAAATTAAGGTCTCTCTTTCCTGCTTGTCCTGAAGAATCAAACCCTGACTTCACTGGCTGATGGGGTGGGCTCTCTGTGTTAACAGCTATTAGCAAGTCTTTCTTTTCCCTGCCAGCAAGGTAATTTGCATCAACACAGATGCTAGCTTTTAAACTTTTAGCTGCTACCAATTCCAAGGCTGGACTCTGTCTTACAGAGATACCACACAAATCCAAAGAGTCCAAGGGTGAGAGTTTGCTGGCTCTCCCCTGCATCCTCAAGCATTCGGCCATAAAACTGTTTTGCTTTGAAATACCAGTAACCAAATTTGTCCTCAGACTCTGAAGCACAGACTGCTCACTTAAGGGATTTAAACAGCCCTATAACCAAGTGGCTGTGTGTGGCCAGCTTGTTGGGAAGACAATGGTGTTGGAACAGAAAGAATTTTTTAATTAACCATAACTGGCTATGTATGTTAAAGTAAGAATAATAAATATATTTGGACCAGCAGTTCAACAATGTTTTACTTTTTTAAAATAAATAAGATGAAAACTGTTGATATTTATTTTGTAAAAACTCCTTAATTTTTCTTACAGGTAGATAAAGAGCAAATTCACATGATAAGGTGAAAGAGTATTTAATTAATACCTTTTACATATAAAATTACCTTTTTTATCTTATGGAGTCATATAATATTAAATATGATGTTTTTTGTATTATTTAATGTATAAATGCAAAATAAGCCTTGAAAAATGGTTGGCCCCTGTCACACTCTTCTGAAAACATGAATGTGCTACTGGCCACAAAAAGCTTGGGGACCACTGAGGTAAGGGATAGGGACACTCATTTTCCACTATCCCTGTCTTCCCAAACTGCTGACTAGACAAAGCCATCAGCTGACAAGGCTGCCTAGGCTCCTCCAAACTTTCCCTGCCTTCCTCTCCTTTGTTCCAGCACACAGGGCTGGTTACAGAAAAATACTGAGAGAGTGGGTGTGACGTTATTGATATAAATGGGGACCATATAGAACATGGGTTGCAACCAAGGTCCTGTAGTGGCTCCAAATCCTAAGTAAAGGGGGTCATATAAGGTGTCTAAGACCAGGTTCTGGGTTGCTGATTATAATTATGCTGTCTATATGTCTGTATCATTTTTAGTTGAAGTTATGAATGTTGGCTCTATGCTGTCTGTATTTCAAGTTTGTGCTGTGCTTCTGGGGGAAGCCTCCCAGACAAGCTGGTGTTAGCTCTGCCTAGCCTGTTTGATGGCCCATTAAGGACCGTCAGCTACACAATGGACCCATGGAGAGAAGGCAGACACGCCTTGTGACTCAGCAAAGTATGCAGGGACTGGCCCATGTGACTCCAGGCTCCATCTTGCTGTAAATTTCCACAGTGAAGACAAAGAGATTCTTACACCTGGAAAAGTCTATATAAGGCTGATGCTTCATCTCCATCTTGTCTTCAATCCTGCTTCTGACCTCTGGAAGGACTTTGCTACAAACTGAAGCTTTACACAAGGGACTGAACGACCCATCCCAGCGGGGGATGCATTCCAGAGACTCAAACCTGCAGTTTACTCCAGCACTGCTGCAAGCCTGAACTAAGAACCTTGCCATTAATGTATGTAATTGATTCCATTTAACCAATTCTACCTCTCATCTCTACCTTTTTCCCTTTGTAAATAAACCTTTAGATTTTAGATTCTAAAGGATTGGCAACAGCGTGATTTGTGGGTAAGATCTGATGTGTATATTGACCTGGGTCTGGGGCTTGGTCCTTTGGGATCGAGGGAACCGTTTTCTTTTATTGGGGTGTTGGTTTTCATAACCATTCATCCCCAGGACGAGTGCACTGGTGGTGATGCTGGGAGACTGGAGTGTCTAAGGAAATTGCTTGTGTGACTTGTGGTTAGCCAGTGGGGTGAGACCAAAGTCCTTTTTGTCTGGCTGGTTTGGTTGGCCTTAGAGGTGGAAAAACCCCAGCCTAGGGCTGTGACTGCCCTGTTTGAGCAATTGGTCCTGATTTGGCACTCTCAGTTGGGTCCCGCCAGAATCGCTCCGTCACAGTGGCGTAGTCGGCAGGATCCACAGAACCAGGTCAATTAAGCTTTGGGTCAGAACCCCACGCTATCCAAATTTGAAATTTGGGATTGAGAGTTTGGCTGGTTAAAGATCAGTGACCATGAGAGCCAGCCTGCGGTTTGAATATGAGCTAAAACTGGCAGAAATTCGAATGGAAGAGAAGCAAGTCTTGGCCCAGCTGGAGAAAGAGGCGGCCGAGAGAAAGAGAGAGGCAGCTGAGAGAGCGAAAGAGGCAGCGGAGAGAGCGAAAGAGGCTGCTAAGAGAGAAGAAAAAGCTCGTAAGGGACGTCTGGAGCTGCTGGCTGCTGAGGAGGAAACTCACAAGATGCAACAAGAAACTGCTAGACTCCAGCTCCAAGTCAAAAAAGCAGTGGAAGAACGGCAGAGACTGTATCCTCTGGAAAATCCAGTCTATAACTGTGTTGATATGTGGTATTACTCTGGGCAGTTCTCTGTGTTTAACCCGTTTTGCTATGGCTATGGAGAGGGGGATTCTAACCTGGTGGGAAATAGCTGTTTGTCTGTGCAAATAAGCTGTGTGTCAGGGAATGAAGTTTCTGAATGTCTGTCTGGTGTCTCAGAAGGAAATCTGGAGTTAGATCAGGAGCAGATTAAAGTAAATGGTCAGGTTAAGGCCCTAACTGAGGAAGAAGAGGGTAAATTTGTGATAGGTGATGGATCGGTGGCTAGTGCAGCTTATAGAAGTGAACCTGAAATGGGTAACTGTGATTTGCTAAAAGTAGCTCAGTGTAGTGAAAAGAGCAGCAGCTTATCTGTTGGGAGAGGCAATGTGCCTGGCAGGGAAAGTTTGGAGGAGCCTAGGCAGCCTTGTGAGCTGATGGCTTTGTCTAATCAGCAGTTTGGGAAGGGAGGGATAGTGGAAGATGAGTGTCCATATCCCTTACCTGTTTCCTGTGTGGAGAAATGTGACAGTGAAGGGAATGTGCCTGTCTCTGTCAGGGGTATTGACTTGCCTATGAAGGGAGCTACCTCGGTCTCCAAGCAGTTGTCTGTGAACAGCCCTGTGTGCTGGGACAAGGGAAATGAGATCCCAAGCTGTGTGTCTGGGGAAGGAGAATGTGTCTCCGGCTCTTCTGTGTCTGTGGAGCGGACAGAAGGTGCCTGTCAGCCTGTGATGGTTGAGGGTGATTCAGTTGTCTCGGAGTTGGTTGTAAATACAGCTAAAGCCCAGGAAGGGAATAGTCCTAAGTTTGTGTCTGCTGGGGAGAATGGCACTGTGACTAGGTTGCATCCAGTTAGTGTCATAGCAAAATCCCAGAGAACAGACAATTCTGGTGCTTGTAGTTTGCCAGTTGCTAATGTATGGTTGGAAAAGGGTGCAGCAACTCTGTCTGATCAGGGAGATACCCTAGCCAAGGCACAAGGAGAGCATGAAGGTGATTTAAGTGTGTTACTTACTGACAGTTTGACAACTTGTAGCAAGAAGGAAAAGATTCCTGAACTTGTTCATGGCCAAGGGAAGGAGAGTGCTTCTGACCTGTTATCTAGAAAGTCTGTAGGTGTGCCTAAAAGGGGATTGTGTAGAAATCCGCCTGTGGGGCCTGAAGTGAGTCTAAGTGTAGGTGAGACCCAGAAAGCGGCTGTGGTTGCTCAGGGAAGTGTTCCTGTAAAGCAAGCCCTAGGTGGAGAGGGGAAGGGCAGAATTTCTGTGAGGGGTGAATTGCTGCTTAGAGAAGCTCCTAGGGAAAGGAATCCTCATGGTAGCCTGTGCAAGCAGTTTACTGCAACTGAAGGGTGTAAAAGTGATTTAATCAGGGAAGTTTCAGTTCCTAACAGCCAGAAATTTTCTGTTGTGAATGGATCCACTGACTTTCCTTTTGAAAGATCCAGTGTGGGCAGCTTTGAAAAGGTCTCAGGTGGAGTAGAAGCTGTTAAGGAAGTTGAGCAGCCCTATAATCACCTGGCTGTGTGTAGCCAGCTTGTTGGGGAGACAATGCTGTTGGGACAGGAATGTCTCCATGCTGAATCGGTAAGTGAGCAGTCTGTGCTTCAGGATCTGAGGACAGATTCAGTTACTGGTTTTTCAAAGCAGAACAGTTGTATGGCTAAATGCTTGAGGAGGCAGGGGAGAGCAAGCCAGCTCTCACCCTCAGACTCTTTGGATTTGTGTGGTATCTCTGTTAGACAAAGTCCAGCCGTGGAATCCATAGCAGCTAAGAAGTTAAAAGCTAGTGTCTGTGTTGATGCAAATTACTTGGCTGGCAGGGAGAAGACAGAATTGCTAATAGCTGTTAGCACAGAGGGCCCGCCCCATCAGCCAGTGAATTCTGTTAAGCAAGAGAAATCAGGGTTTAATCCAGAAGGAAAGAGAAGACTGAATTTTGCAAAGGGAAGCCACAGGTTAACCCTAAAATGCCCAAACTCCAATGGTATTGAGCCAAGGGTGTGGCATGACAAACATGATTGTAAATGGACACTTGCAATGAATTTGTTGTTATTGCTAATGCTAATTTTTGTAACTAATGTGTTGCTATGGCCAAGAACTGTAACAATGTACAATGTGCCTACTCTTTTGGAAAATCCCTTAAACATGTTGAAAGGAATACATGAAAACACACTTTATGTTAAAGGGCCTTGCTATACTGATGTTTCACAGTTAATGCATGTAAACAGTGTTGGAACTTTTCACAGGGGAAAATACATTCCAGACCTGATGTGCTGTATGAAAGGGGAAACTGAGGCACACTACCATATTGCTTTCATGGCTAAATGCCAAGATTCCTGTACTATAAACAACCTCAATATCTACATTGGTTTAATGTTATTGGGGTTCAAAACATTGGCCAGAACTGGTATGGATAAAGTAGCTATTTTCTTTAACTCTTGGCAAGATCACATGAAACATACAGGAACCATGCTGCAAAAGCTAACCAAGTTATACCTTGAGTTTGTAAAGAGATCCATTCATGTTATTGAACATGACTTTGATAAACCATTTCGGTTATACACTGGTACGGCCTCTAGCCCAACACTAGCTGTAGTGAGACAGACCCAAGGAAAGGGGGCTCTTGGGATGCAGTCAGCGATGTTTTGTCATCCCTTCCTGCATCAATTTTGCGTTGGGGGTGTGACGTTATTGATATAAATGGGGACCATATAGAACATGGGTTGCAACCAAGGTCCTGTAGTGGCTCCAAATCCTAAGTAAAGGGGGTCATATAAGGTGTCTAAGACCAGGTTCTGGGTTGCTGATTATAATTATGCTGTCTATATGTCTGTATCATTTTTAGTTGAAGTTATGAATGTTGGCTCTATGCTGTCTGTATTTCAAGTTTGTGCTGTGCTTCTGGGGGAAGCCTCCCAGACAAGCTGGTGTTAGCTCTGCCTAGCCTGTTTGATGGCCCATTAAGGACCGTCAGCTACACAATGGACCCATGGAGAGAAGGCAGACACGCCTTGTGACTCAGCAAAGTATGCAGGGACTGGCCCATGTGACTCCAGGCTCCATCTTGCTGTAAATTTCCACAGTGAAGACAAAGAGATTCTTACACCTGGAAAAGTCTATATAAGGCTGATGCTTCATCTCCATCTTGTCTTCAATCCTGCTTCTGACCTCTGGAAGGACTTTGCTACAAACTGAAGCTTTACACAAGGGACTGAACGACCCATCCCAGCGGGGGATGCATTCCAGAGACTCAAACCTGCAGTTTACTCCAGCACTGCTGCAAGCCTGAACTAAGAACCTTGCCATTAATGTATGTAATTGATTCCATTTAACCAATTCTACCTCTCATCTCTACCTTTTTCCCTTTGTAAATAAACCTTTAGATTTTAGATTCTAAAGGATTGGCAACAGCGTGATTTGTGGGTAAGATCTGATGTGTATATTGACCTGGGTCTGGGGCTTGGTCCTTTGGGATCGAGGGAACCGTTTTCTTTTATTGGGGTGTTGGTTTTCATAACCATTCATCCCCAGGACGAGTGCACTGGTGGTGATGCTGGGAGACTGGAGTGTCTAAGGAAATTGCTTGTGTGACTTGTGGTTAGCCAGTGGGGTGAGACCAAAGTCCTTTTTGTCTGGCTGGTTTGGTTGGCCTTAGAGGTGGAAAAACCCCAGCCTAGGGCTGTGACTGCCCTGTTTGAGCAATTGGTCCTGATTTGGCACTCTCAGTTGGGTCCCGCCAGAATCGCTCCGTCACAGTGGGGCAGCTTCCTTACCAGGCACATTGCCACTCCCAACAGATACACTGCCACTCTTCTCACTACACTGAGCTCCTTTTAGAAAATCAGTGTTACCCTCTTCAGGTTCACTTTTACAAGCTGGACTAGCCAACAATCCATCACCCATCAAAAATCTACCCTTTCCTTCCTCAGTTAGGGCTTTAACCTGACCGTCCACTTGAATCTGCTCCTGAGAAACATTTTCCTCACCAATGAGATCTTTCTGCTTTTTATCTAATTCCAGAGTCACTCCTGAGACATTAGACAGACATTCAGAAACTTCATTCACAAACAGCTCTTTTTCCTCAGGCAAACATTTGGAGAAACCCTCCGCAGGCAAATCATTGCCCATAACAGACACAGGTTTAAGATCATTCCTCTCCTGTGACTGGTTACCTGGATTGAACAAGGCTTTAACATCTTCCCCAATCAAAAGATCCTTAGGCAATAACTTCCTTACCCCAGCTATCACTTCATGCTGAGCACTGTTCCATTCGAGGTGGATTCTGGCTAAAGGCACATGCACAGTAAACTCCTTGAGAACTACAACATTCACACTCTGATTTGGTAAATAATCTTCCTCTTTGACTAGATCTGCTTTAACTAGAGTGATGTTAGAAGCCATAATTTGCCCTAAACAGCTTTTACCATTGACTTGTACACTCTCTATGAATTTGCCATTACCACTCCCATACAGCGCATTGGCACAATTTATGAGGTCATCTTCTACTGAACTCACAGTAACAGCATTTACATAACAGGTGGCAGTGTTGGGGGACCTTTGGTTACACCCAAACAACTGCTCAGAGTTATACAACATACCCACATTGTTACAAACTGGACTTTCAGGAGGATATGTCTGCTGTTCTTCCCTTGCTTTTTTGACTTGGAGTTGAAGTCTGGTTGTCTCCTGTTGCATCTGCAGAGCTTTCTCCTCAGCAGCCAGCAGCTCCAGACGCCCCTTACGAGCTCTTTCTTTTTTCTCAGCAGCCTTCTTCTTTCTTTTATCAGCTTCTCTTTCTAATTCAGCTATTTTTTGCTCGTCCAGCAATCGAAGATCTGCTAGTTTCTGTTCATGCTACAGTTGCAGTTTATTTGCTGCCTTTTTCATTCTAATCGCTTCTGTAGCCTCAGGTGAGGGCTGTGCTCCTGCCTCCTGATCACTGGCCATTAACAGCTCTTCCAGTTCTTGATTTGAAGCTTTCTAAAGCTTATCCTCTCTTCTGAACACAAATCTTCCAGGGCTTTTTTGTCAAGACCCTCATATGCTCTTTGCTCACCCATTGCAACCGCTCTTTAACCAACCAAACTCTCAATACCACAATTCCAATTTGGATAGCGTGAGGTTCTGACCCAAAGCTTAACTGACCTGGTTCTGTGGATCTTTGCACGACTACGCCACTGTGACGGTGCTGCCCGTGGGAGCCAGCTGAGGTCACTCAATCAGGGTGAACTGCAAACAGAACAGGGCAGACAAATCCCAAACGCTGGTGGTTATTCCAATACTTAGATTTACCAACCAGCACAAAACAGCTTCTGTAGCACCTCACTGGTTACTTAGAAGTCCAAACAACACAGTTCCCTTAAAGTGGTCCAGCCTCAGGCCTCCGTCCAGACACACATGTTAGATAGGATGACGATTCCTGAAAATCTTACTTCATCATATAAAAGAAAAGGTTCTTCCAATCCCAAAGGATCAGCCACACACCCAGGTCCAATTATAACTTAGCTCTTACCCAAAATACACGCTATAGCCAATTCTTATTAACTAAGCTAAAATTTATTCAAAAAGAAAAGAGAGAGAGTTGGTTAAAAGATCAATATACAGACAGACTTGAATTCAATTCTTGAGGTTCAGATACACAGCAGAGATGAGCTTGTAGTTGCCAAAAGTCCTTTTAGAAATAGTCCATGTTGTCAGAGTGCTACCGGTGTGGTGCTCTGCTGTCTCCTTGTTAGTATCACTCGGTTGCGTGCTTGTGTTCCCTCTGTGTGCAGCTCCAGCTCTGCAGATAGCTGACACAGCAAACCCGACGAGAACCCCCCCAATGACCACAGAGTCTAGTAAGATGCAAAGTCACGTTGGCCAGGTTTATTGCGATCTTGGACACAATGGCAGTTCCCTCTAGATTGTTACTCTACAGGGCATACTACGAGAAAGTGCCTCTTGGCAATGGACTCGGCTCAGTCAGTGGTGGGACTTTCCACTGCCCCCTCAGCCGGACAAAGACACCGCCCCAGGGATGCATAATAAACACAGGTACAAACAAGTTACACATCGCTCCTGATGTATTGAGGTGCAACCCCTCCACGTAGCACGGTACAACCTCTCTACGTAGTAAGGTGCCGCCTCTCACCTTGTACATGTTGGTTCGAACAAAACAACTCTATCCATCATATTACCCTTTTGGCCCTGTCATTGGGATGGGTCGGCCTGTTCCTTGTTATCTATGGAATGTTCCAGTATAGTGTGTTTATACTTTACTACACTAGGTGAATATATATGTTTATGCAACATCAGCCCTTTCCTTGCCAGCATCTGTGAGCAGGGCCTGCCTCTGGCTCACAGCTTAACTTTGCTTTATGTTAGCAAAGTCTTGACCATTACTTTAGTTCAGGCCTCAGGCCTCATACCAGGCCTCTGATACCAAGGTTTATATCTTAGGGCCTCCTCTTACTACAGTCCATAGGTTATAGTCCAATGTCCATATTCAGGGTGACTCCAGTCAGTGACTGGGGATCTCAATCCTTGTGGCTTAAGGTTTCCCCCTCTTGAAACCCAAAGCAGATCAGAGAGAAAGCAGGATCGTTTCCCAGGGTTTTTATAAGTTTCCAGCAGCCTTTTGGCCTGAGAAAACAATAGGCTTAACTCCCTCTTCCAAACATCCTGGCAATTAGCACAGGGTAATTTATCCATTAATCAGTTCAAATACAGGTTACCACAACCTTCAAAGAGACATATAGAAAATAATAATACTATTGTACTTAAGTATTATTAATATTCCTTTTTTGATTTTTGAATTAAAGCTATAACAATAGACAAGACTTGGTTGCTTACAGCACAAGACCTGAGCAAACACCTACCCTTCTACCTTTAACAATGCAGACTTGTATTTAAAAGCTCTATTCATTTACATATTTTACTAACAAGTCTCTAAAGTTTGGCCATGGGTCAGGTCCGTCTGTGGGTTAATTAATTCTTTCTGGTCCTGTCATCTTTCAAGGAGATATTATATCACACTCATAACGTCGCATGGGGATTAACAGATCTCATTCCTGAGTTCAGGAAAACAGTCGTAACAGCAACTGTCCTTAATGGGAATCTTATCACTTTAGAACAGACTTTTTGTCTCGGGATGTGCTTCTACAATGAACAGAGACCTTGTAAATGGACAGGCACATTTCAATGAGTACAGACTCAGCAGGCTGAGGGGCGTATTTCTTTCTAATGGTCAGGCCCAATCCGGGGTCTGTCCTGGGCCATTCGTTCTCATGTTTTCCCATAACATACATGTATTAATTATTACTCTAATCCAGCGTCAGGAGCCGGCGCAGATCCCCGGACCGCTCCTTGAGAGTACTGCCTTATTAGACAGGAAAGGGATGTGGGAATACATCAAGGCTCTAGATCGTGTTTTATAATATTCTTCTACCTATGACCTGGTGTTTCCAATCCTCACGCTGGCTTCCAGTTAAATCTTCACCATAAGCTTTGTCAAACAAGGGTCTGTTTGGTTTTACTACGGATGTGCCTAAGTGCCGGGTGCGAAGGAGAGTGTTGAACTGAGGAGAAGCCAGTAGACACGGGGAGCTGCTGCTTCCACACAGGCAGTGAATCTTGTGCATTGGGTGTCCAGAGGTGGAGGGGCTGGGCCAGAGCGAGGTAATGCAGGGGGGTGTGGTAATGCAGGAGGGAGGGACCTGTGCTCCTGGGCCAGAGCAGAACTCTGGGGGTAACTATTTCCAGAGATTTAGCCCCAGGTTCTCTCTGCTCTGCTCCAGGACTCACTCAGGACCCTAGGAGCTGGGGGGTGCACACTGCCAGCCTGCAGAGGAGAAGAGCAGGGCTTGTGGTGCCTGGAGTGGGCACGTGTGTTGGCAGCAGCTGGTAGTTTGGGGTGAGTGTTCCCCAGTGGGCACAGACCAGGCTCTCTCTGTGCTGGGAGTCTTTAGTGGTTATTGATTAGTACTGATTTCCAATGAATCACTAATGGAAAGAGCTGGGGGTTGTAGGGCTCTAGCCCAGAATCAGGCACACGAGAATCAAGATGATCAGTTCAGTGTCTGGTTGGGCACCCGGTGTGCACAGCGGCATCACTCACACTGAGGGCAGAGCAAAGCTTGAAACTATTTGATTAGCACCAAGACACAAATGCCCCAGACCACAGAACTAGGTAACAGTCAGACAGACTTAAGCTAATGCCTTGTGCCAGTCCTTACATATGCACTCGCCAGTAGTAAGGGACAAAGGTCCTACTCTGTCCCTGGCATGCCAGATGCGTCTGCGATCCAGATCTCTCCCTCCCCTGGTGGTCTGGCATATCACAGGGCCTAGTGGCCGTCACAAATATTTGTACAAACGTCCAGGTTCCCTTGTTCATATCTAACTTCCTCGCCCTAACACTGGTGGGCTGTCCTTCTCCGATAGCTGGTAGAGCAATGATTTCAGCCGATTCTCACACTCGTAATTTTGTTGCCAAAGGAAGTTCGTGGTTAAGCATCTGCCAGCATTTTATCTTAAAATATCCGAGCCAGCTTTCAGTTCAGTGACCCTGTGGTTACGTGCTATCGCTTTGTACAGCCTGCCCCCGCCCCCAGCACGCGGTTCCCAGTTCCCCAAAACTCAGGGTCACTGTCGGGCTATTTATCTACACTAAGGTCATAGCCTCAAAGCCTCATGCTAACTGTTAAGGTAATGTCTTTTCTCTCTTAATTAGCCTCTCAGAGTGGGTAGGACAACCTTTTCATGGTCTCTGTATGTGTATATAGCTCCTCACTAGGTGTTCCATTCTGTGCATCCCATGAAGTGGGCTGTAGCCCACGAAAGCTTTCAGATAAATGTGTTAGTCTCTAAGGTGCCACAAGTGCCCCTGTTCTTTTTGCGGATACAGACTAACATGGCTGCTACCCTGAAACCTGTCTTATAGCTGGGTTCTCAAACTCATTTTTTCTGGGCCCCCCTTTGAAAATATTTCAGGCTGTGGTGACCCCCCCCCCACTTCCCTCTCCCCCCGAAAGTGATAGCAAATTACTGTACGTCCTCCCAGGAGCACTAAATGAACCGTGCGCTCATTATCCCTGCAGTCAAAGGTGTCAAGGCCTTTCCAAACGTGTCAAGCAACGGTTCTCAGGAATAAATATGTGGACGTTTAAGAAACATGTTTTCTGGGTGGGGGAAAATAGCCACTCTTACTTCTGCACTGCTGCTGATGGCGGCGCTGCCTTCAGAGCTGGGTGGCCGGAGAACTACACCCTCCCTCCAGTTCCTCCCCATCCTCAGCAGTCCCCTCTATTTGGGAACGTGAAATATGGTATCCCTAGATCTCAGAACCCCCCCTAAAATAGCCTTTTGGGTTGGGACCCCCAGTTTGAGAAATGCTGCCTTTCAGGATACAGGCCTGTAGGTTCCTTGCGTTACAGCTAAATAGAATGTTAAGCCAGCTCTGTGGGCTACACCCCGTACTGTCAGCGAGCGGTAGCGATTCGCCGCATGCCCCTTGGGTGACCCTGAAAGTGTCACAACCTCCTAGGCTAGCGCAATGACCACTGGTCCTCTCTGCACGGGAACGTGGGTGGGAGCGATGGAGGACACTTGTGTTAACCAGGATTTTTTAGTGTCCCTTTAAAGTTGAACTGCAAAGGGGTTTGTATAAAAAAAGAAAAGAAAAAAAGACCCCAATTTAAGATGCCAAAGAATCCGGGATTCTCTGTCTGAGGTTTAAAATGCTGATTAAATCAAAACAACCTCCCGAGATTCATGGATTTTAAGACCAGAAGGGGCCCCTCTAACCATCCAGTCTGATGTCTTGCATAGGCAGCACAGGGCAGAGAATTCGCTCTGTGGGTCCCGCGTCCTGCCAGAGCTAGAGCAGACCTTTCAGAACAGCGGTTCTCTACAAGCGTCCCAGGCCCCCTGGAGGGGGCACAAGCAGCTTTCAGGGGTCCGCCCAAAGAAACCAGCGAGCCAGTGCAGAAAGCCGTTGTCCAAGCCCTGCTGCCTGTGGCTGAAGCGGAAACCTGAGCAACTTGACTAAAAGTCACCAAAGCGATCCAGGCCAGAAAAGAGCGACGTGAGGCTGATGCGCATTAGCTGGGATGAGCGTGCCAGCGTCGGAGTACACCCCCCCCCCCATATAAATGAGGGTGAGAAAATGAAGTTTGGACGTGGAAGGTTGGACACACAGTGTGAGGGGCAGCCCACCATGCTGAGGTTTTGGGGGACTCTCGGTTAGTTTTTCTTGGGTCTGTCTTGGCTTCGTTTTCTGGCTTTCTCGCTCTCTAGCTTCTCCTATGTTTTTCACCTTCCTCTCAAGCATTGAGGAACCTGGACCAGACTCTTTTGGCATGTCTGAGAAGAGGTTGGTCCTTGGTCTCTTACCACTGGAGGCTATGGGGCTAACCTGTTCGCTTGCTATAGTTTATATCCTGCCTTTATTTACTGGTTTGACTGATTACATTATTTTGGCTTGTATTTTTGTATTGAATAATTTCAGTAGACATTACTTCATTGTATTTGGCTGTAACGCCAGGAACCTACAGGCCTGTATCCTGTATGATTAGCTAGAGCAAGTTAGCATGTGTGCGTGTAGCCTTTGACATGGATAAATGGCCAACCGGTTACCCTTTTAGACTTCAGGGAACTGAACATGTTTGCCAAAATTCTAGGCCATACTGGTAACCACAAGATACACGGCAAGAACATGGAAGTAATGGTTCTGGCCAACGGTAACGGGCTTTGAGAATGACATAATTGGTATTAAGAGTCCTGCGGCACCTTATCGACTCTTTGTCACTTTTTACAGATCCAGACTAACCCAGCTACCCCTCTGACACTTGTTATTAACATGTATGGAGGTGCCAGCCTGTAGAGTAGTGTCCCCTCAGATTATGTGGGTGAGAAAATGAGATTTGGGCATTGAAGGTTGGGCACTGACATGAATAATCAGGAGAGTGGCAAGACCCTATGTAACGATGCTGGTTCTGGTGGGACCCAACTGAGGTGCCAATTCAGGACAATTGCTTCAAGCAGGGCAGTTACAGCCCAAGGCTGGGGTTTTTCCACCTCTAATGCAAACCAAACCAGCCAGACAAAAGGACTTCGGTTTCACCCCACTGGCTAACCACAAGTCACACAAGCAATTTCCTTAGACACTCCAGTCTCCCAGTATCCCCACCAGTGCCACTCGTCCTGGGGATGAATGGTTATGAAGACCAACATCCCGGTAAAAGAAAAAAGGTTCTCTCGATCCCAAAGAACCAAGCCCCAGACCCAGGTCAATATACACATCAGATCTTACCCACAAATCACGCTGTCGCTAAATCCTTTAGAATCTAAAATCTAAAGGTTATTCATAAAAGGAAAAGGATATAGATGAGAGCTAGAATTGGTTAAATGGAATCGATTGCATACAGTAACGGCAAAGTTCTTGGTTCAGGCTTATAGCAGTGATGAAATAAACTGCAGGTTTAAATCAAGTCTCTGGAACATCCCCCGCTGGGATGGGTCATTCAGTCCTTTGTTTAGCAAAGTTCCTCCAGAGATAAGAAACAGGATTGAAGACCAGATGGAGATGAGGCATCAGCCTTTTATAGTCTTTTCCAGGTGTAAGAACCTCTTTAGTCCTTACTGTGGAAAATTATAGCCAAATGGAGTCTGGAGTCACATGGGCAAGTCTCTGCATACTTTGCTGAGTTACAAGGCGTATCTGCCTTCTCTCAATGGGTCAATTGTGTAGCTGATGGTCCTTAATGGGCCATCAAGCAGGCTAGGCAGAGCTAACAACAACTTGTCTGGGGTGTCACCCAGAAGCACAGCATAAATTTGAAATACAGACAGTATAGAGCCAATATTCATAACTTCAACTACAAAAATGATACACACATATAGACACCATAATTATAACCAGCAACCCATAACCTTATCTTAGACACCTCATTTGACCCCCTTTATACAAGATTCGGTGCCACTACAGGACTTTGGTTGCAACAATGATCTATATGGTCCCAGATTATGTCAATAACGTCACACCCTATAAGAGAGCAAACCACCACGTGGAGATAATTCTTTTGGATCTTCAGTTCCCCTTTGTTTAGTGACCAGCTCAGCTTTTGCTGTATAATTTAGCTACTCAGCCTTTGACCTTTCTCTCCACCATCTTGGCATTGAGGAACCTGGACCATCGGACTCTCTTGGTGTACCAGAGATGAGCCTGGTCCTTGGTCTCTTACCACCAGGTCCCCAAGGAAGGGTGTGAGTGTGCTTGTCTAAGTAGCTTTGTAAGGGATGATACCATGGATACCCCTGGGGACTGTATTATTTCTCTTTGACTCTGTTTTGGAGCTTTGAGAACTTTTTCCTTTATTTTAATAAAAATCTCTAACCCTTGGCTTTGTCTCAGCGAGAGTGTCCTTGTCATACATCCCACGGATTCTTGGAAGACTCCGTGGAGCCTGGTTCTGGGACAAGAACTGTGTTATCTATTGATTAGATCAATTGGTGTGCCTACAACTCATTATATAGTATCAGAGGGGTAGCCGTGTTAGTCTGGTTCTGTAAAAGCAGAAAAGAATCCTGTGGCACCTTATAGACTAACAGACGTTTTGCAGCATGAGCTTTCGTGGGTGAATACCCACTTCTTCGGATGCAAGTTCTTCTTGCATCCGAAGAAGTGGGTATTCACCCACGAAAGCTCATGCTGCAAAACGTCTGTTAGTCTATAAGGTGCCACACAACTCATTATATAAACACTCATGTTAATCCTCTCAAATCAGGCAACAGGTGGCTAATTACCCTAGCAGATCAAACTGGGCCTGGTAGTTCCAGTTTGCATTTTGCTTTCTTCAGTTTTCTGTCATTGGATCTTGTTCTGCCTTTGCCTGCCCAGTGAAAAGCCCTCTATGACCAGAAATCTCCTCCTCAGGTAGGGACTTGTAGACTGATCAAGTCACCTCTTTGATAAGTTAAATTGATGGACTTATTTTGGTCCTGTATGGCTCCTGCCAGAGGGATAAATACCAGGGAGGGAGAGGAGTTAGCCCTAGTCTACACTACTGGGTTAGGTCGAATTTAGCCATGTTAGGTCGATTTAAAAGTGACTGCGTCCACACAACCAACACCGTTCCGTCGACCTGTAGGGCTCTTAAAATCAACTTCTGTACTCCTCCCTGAGGAGATTAGTGCTAAAATCGACCTTGCTGGGTTGAATTTGGGGTAGTGCAGATGCAAACTGACGGTATTGGCCTCCGGGAGCTATCCCAGAGCACTCCATTGTGACCACTCTGGACAGCACTTTGAACTCCGATGCACTAGCCAGGTACACAGGAAAAGCCCCAGGAACTTCTGAATTTCATTTCCTGTTTGGTCAGCAGTAGGGTAACCAGGTCACCACACTAAAATATCGGGACACATCAGAGGGCCATCCCTGCCCACAGTCCAGCCCCGCTCTTCCCAGGCTCTGCCCCTCCCTGCTCGTGTCCCCCCCCACGCCCTTCCTGATCCCCTGGCCTGCTGATGGCTTGCTGCGTCCCTCGTCAGTCCCCCACCCAATGCTCGCCTCCCTGCCCGCCTGCCACTCACCCCTACGGTGCTGACTTCCCCTCGGCCAGGTGGGTGCTCGCCCACCCCCTGCCTCTGCACCACACTTGCCCTGCCCCCATTCCACTCCCTGCCCCTGAGTCCCCTGCCCTGCCTCTTCTCCGCCTCCTCCCCTGAGTGCGCCACGTACCCGCTCCTCCCTCCTCCTCCTGGAAAGCACTAAGTGCCGCCAAACAGCTGTTAGGTGGCGGAAAGCACTGGAGGGGGGGAGGAGCGGGGATGCTCTGGGGGAGACAAGGAGGCGAGGAGGAGGGAGTTTGGCTGCAATTTTTCCCCGTGGGTTCTCCATCATCTCCATCCCTGAGGTTATCGCAGATTAGAATGTGAAAAAAACTGCACTTGCGATGTCATGTTTTCTGAGCTCATGCAGTCCTCCCACACTGATAGGGCCCAGCTTAGTGCATGGAGGCATTCAGTGGCAAAGGCCAGAAAGAATTAAGTGAGTGCGAAGAGCGGAGGCAGGACAGGATGCTGAGGCTAATGGGGGAGCAAACGGACATGATCAGGAATATGGTGGAGCTGCAGGAAAGGCACCAAGAGCACAGACCCCTGCTGCATCCACTGTATAACCGCCTGCCCTCCTCCCCATGTTCCATAGCCTCCTCTCCCAGATGCCAAAAACGGGGGTGGGGGTGGGGGCAGGGAAGGCTCCAGGCACCCAGCCACTTCAGAGTGTGTGCATCAAGGAGGAACACACACACACACACACAAACCTGTCACACCAAAGCCTGGCCAGTCATGAAACTGGTTTTCAAAGCCTCTCTGATGCGCAGTGTGCCTTGCTGTGCTCTTCTAATCGCCCTGGTGTCTGGCTGCTCAAAATCGGATGCCAGATGATTTGCCCCAACCTCCCACCCCACCATTGCCATTAATGGGCATAAATCTTGTCAAGCATGAGGCAGTTGCAAAAAGCAAGTGCAATAAAATCCTGCAAGCATAAACAAAATCTAGCTAGGAAGCTTTATAGACTAGGCTTAAGCAAAAAGGAAGCTCTGTAAAAGTAGATACAGACTTGTGGTTACTATACACTGCAACCAGATACTTCTTTAGGCTGGCTCAAATGTTTCTGAGTAAATTGACCATAATTAGGACAACAGGCCACATAAAGAAAAGATGAGCTGGGCACAGGTGCACAGTTCATAAAATCAAAACAACCACAACATACCACATTAAAACATTTGGCCACCTTCATTGGTTGACCTGTTTTGGAACACAGCCAACAGATAATGTATAAAGAGCTGCAAAGACGCTGGCGTGTTTGTGTGTCTTGTCCTCAGAGAGTTCTCTCTCTGATCGGGCTGATCCGCACCCCCTGGACTGAAGGGACTTGCACTTCGCCAACTATCTGTACCTGGCCAGTGCGGAAGACGGTCGACGGAAGGGTAACGTATTCTCGGAAAAATGCAGGGTAAGGTTTTGGAGTAAAGAAGTCTGGTTGTGCTCAAGCCGATTAATCTTAAATCTGTATTAATGCTATAGCTTAATTATACTAGTAAATTGTTTAAAATAGTAGTAAGTTGCTTAGAAATGGTAATAGGAAATAGTGAATCAATACATAATAACGATCTATGTTCTTGTGCTTTGCTGAGAACGGGTACAGCACCGGAGAAGCTAGTAGTTTGTAAACTATAGCTTTGCATGTCGCTGTGCTTGTCTTCAGTATAATTTGCCATTCAGTTCTATAAAAGTCAGTAGGAGTTTATAAGTTGTTAAATAAGGTTATAGGTAGTTAGTGCAGGGGTCCTCAAACTGGGGGTCGGGACCCCTCAGGGGATTGTGAGGTTATTACCTGGAGGGCTCACAAGCTGTCAGCCTCCACCCCAAACCCCACTTTGCCTCCATCATTTATAATGGCGTTAAATATATAAAAAAGTATTTTTAATGTATAAGGGGGGGGTTGCACTCAGAGGCTATGTGAAAGGGGTCACCAGTACAAAAGTCTGAGAACCCCTGAGTTAGTGGAATATAGTTAATCGATGTATCAATATTGCATATGAATTTGTGCTTACTGGGAACTGGTACAGTACATGCAAGGTTGACTAATGAGTAATGATAGCTTTGAATGCACTTGTGCTTGTCTTCAGTATAACCTGCCATTTGTATTAATCCTAATTCAGTGCTGGTCTTTAATTTTTCTCTTCTTATTCTGTCTGTGTTGTTGCCTTTATAGTTGTAAATCATTAAAGCCTTCTTTGAGGAATAATTAGTTGTTTTAGTTTCTCTTTTGCGGACACTACTCAACCCATTACATCTGTGTTGAGTGGTGGGAAGTAGCGATCACCCAGGGCACAATTGGGGCCCTGATGTGTGTCCCCCTCTTCCATCATCTCCCAGCCATAAACATCTCCCCCTTTACTCTCTCAGATATTATGGAGCACACATCAAGCAGCAATAACAATGGGAATGTTGGTATGGCGTCTGCATAAGGCACAAAACAATTGTCTGCCGTTGCTTTCACGGAGGGAGGGGCAACTGACGACGTGTACACAAAACTACCCGTGACAATGTTTTTGCCCAATCAGGCATTGGGAGCTTAACCCAGAATTCCAATGGGCAGCAGAGACTGTGGGAACTGTGGGATAGCGACTCCATGAGTCGATGCTAGCCACGGTAGTGAGGACACGCTCCACCGACTTAATGCACTTAGTGGGGACATATGCAATCGACTGTAAAATCGATTTCTAAAAATCGACTTCTATAAAATTGACCCAATTTCATAGTGTAGACATAACTTCACTAAGGGTAAGTGCCAATGTGGACACAAGAACCAATGGCTATAAACTGGCCCTCAACAAGTTTAGGCTTGAAATTAGACGAAGGTTTCTAACCATTAGGGGAGTGAAGTTCTGGAACAGCCTCCCACAGGGAGCAGTGGGGGCAAAAACATAACCGGCTTCAAGACTGAGCTTGGTGAGTTTGTGGAGGGGGTGGTAGGATGGGACTACCAACAATGGCATGTAGCTGATCTGCGACTGCCAGCAGCAAATATCTCCAATGGCCGGCGACAGGACATTAGATGGGGAGGGCTCTGTGTTACCATCAAAAATTATTTCCCAAGTGTCTGCCTGGTGGGTCTTGCCCATGTGCTCAGGGTCTAACTGATTGCCACATTAGGGGTTGGGAAGGAACAGGTCGTGCTGGTGGGGGAGTGTCACTATATGTGAAAGAAAGCGTAGAATCAAATGAAGTAAAAATCTTAAGTTTCAGAGTAGCAGCCGTGTTAGGTGCCACAAAAACAGGAGTACTTGTGGCACCTTAAAGACTAACAAATTTATTTTAGCATGAGCTTTCGTGAGCTAAAGCTCACTTCTTCGGATGCATAGAATGGAACACACAGACAGGAGATATTTATATATACAGAGAACATGAAAAGGTGGAAGTATGCATACCAACAGGCAGAGTCTAATCAATTGAGATGAGCTATCGTTAGCAGGAGGAAAAAAAACTTTTTGAAGTGATAATTAAGATGGCCCATAGAAGGTGTGAGGAGAACTTAACATAGGGAAATAGATTCAATTGGTGTAATGACCCAACCATTCCCAGTCTTTATTTAGACCACAGTTAATGGTATCTAGTTTGCATATTAATTCAAGTTCAGCAGTCTCTCCCACTGGTTTTTGAATGTTATGATTCATGATGTCAGATTTGTGTCCATTTATTCTTTTGCGTAGAGACTGTCCGGTTTGGCCAATGTACATGGCAGAGGGGCATTGCTGGCACATGATGGCATATATCACGTTGGTAGATGTGCAGGTGTACGAGCCCCTGATGGTGTGTCTGATGTGATTAGGTCCTGTGATGGTGTCACTTGAATGGATATGTGGACAGAGGAATCATCAGGAATCATAACATTCAAAAACCAGTGGGAGAACACTTCAACCTTTCTAACCACTCAGTGACAGACTTGAAGGTGGCAATTTTGCAACAAAAAAACTTCAAAACCAGACTCCAAAGAGAGACTGCTGAACTTGAATTAATATGCAAACTAGATACCATTAACTGTGGTCTAAATAAAGACTGGGAATGGTTGGGTCATTACACCAATTGAATCTATTTCCCTATGTTAAGTTCTCCTCACACCTTCTATGGGCCATCTTAATTATCACTTCAAAAAGTTTTTTTTCCTCCTGCTAACGATAGCTCATCTCAATTGATTAGACTCTGCCTGTTGGTATGCATACTTCCACCTTTTCATGTTCTCTGTATATATAAATATCTCCTGTCTGTGTGTTCCATTCTATGCATCCGAAGAAGTGAGCTTTAGCTCACGAAAGCTCATGCTAAAATAAATTTGTTAGTCTTTAAGGTGCCACAAGTACTCCTGTTTTTTTTAAAAATCTTAAATGAACCAAATTGTACCACAGAATCTCTATGGATAGAAATTCCATGCTCTAATAAGAATATAGCAGTAGGGATATATTACCAACCACCTGACCAGGATGGTGTTAGTGACTGTGAAAAGCTCAGAGAGATTGGAGAGACTATTAAAATAAAAAGCTTAATAATAATGGGGGATTTCAACTATCCCCATATTGACTGGGTACATGTCACCTCAGGACGGGATGCAGAGATAAAGTTTCTTAACATCTTAAATGACTGCTTCTTGGAGCAGCCATTCCTGGAACCCACAAGAGGAGACAATTCTTGATTTAGTCCTAAGTGGAGCACAGGATCTGGTCCAAGAGGTGAATATAGCTGGACCGCTTGGTAAGAGTGACCATAATATAATTATTGCAGAGAAACTAAATTAATTCTTTGCATCGGTCTTCACGGTTGAGGATGTGAGGGAGATTCCCACACCTGAGCCATTCTTTTTAGGTGACAAATCTGAGGAACTGTCCCATACTGAAGTGTCATTAGAAGAGGTTTTGGAACAAACTGATAAACTAAACAGTAATAAGTCACCAGGACCAGATAGTATCACCCAAGAGTTCTGAAGGAACTCAAATGTGAAATTGCAGCACTACTAACTGTAGTCGGTAACCTAGCATTTAAATCAGCTTCTGTACACCAAAGGACTGGAGGACAGGTAATGTGACACCAATTTTTAAAAAGGGCTCCAGAGGTGATCCCAGCAATTACAGGCTGGTAAGCCTGACTTCAGTACCAGCCAAACTGGTTGAAACTATAGTAAAGAACAAAGTTGTCAGACACATAGATGAACATAATTTGCCACACTATCAGAGGCTCATTCAGCTGCACATCTACCAATGTGATATATGCCATCATGTGCTAGCAATGCCCCTCTGCCATGTACATTGGCCAAAGCAGACAGTCTCTACTTAAAAGAATAAATGGACACAAATCAGATGTCAAGAATTATAACATTCAAAAACCAGTTGGAGAACACTTCAACCTCCCTGGTCACTCAATTACAGACCTAAAAGTCGCTATATTACAACAAAAAAACTTCAGAAACAGACTCCAATGAGAGACTGCTGAATTGGAATTAATTTGCAAATTGGACACCATTAAATTAGGCTTGAATCAAGACTTGGAGTGGATGGGTCATTACACAAAGTAAAACTATTTCCCCATGCTTATCCCCCCCCACACACACAGTTCCTCACATCTTCTTGGCAATTGCTGGAAATGGGCCATTTCTTTTTCTCTCCTGCTGATAATAGCTCACCTTAACTGATCACTCTGCTTCTAGTGTGTACGGTAACACCCATTGTTTCATGTTGTGTGTGTGTGTGTGTGTGTATACACATTTATATATCTATATATCTATCTATATCTTCCTACTGTATTTTCCACTGCATGCATCCGATGAAGTGGGCTGTAGCCCACAAAAGCTTATGCTCAAATAAATGTGTTAGTCTCTAAGGTGCCACAAGTACTCCTGTTCTTTTTGCGGACACAGACTAACACGGCTGCTACTCTGAAACCTATAATTTGTTGAGGAAGAGTCAACATGTTTTTTGTAAAGGGAAATCACGCCTCACCAATCTACTAGAATTCTTTGAGGGGGTCAACAAGCATGTGGACAAGGGGGATCCAGTGGGTCTAGTGTACTTAGATTTTCAGAAAGCCTTTGACAGGGTCCCTCACCAAAGGCTCTTAAGCAAAGTAAGCTGTCATGGGATAAGAGGGAAGGTCCTCTCATGGGTCGGTAACTGGTTAAAAGATAGGAAACAAAGGATAGGAATAAATG
>NC_059076.1:145479354-145517102 GCF_020497125.1 Mauremys mutica
ATTTGTTGAGGAAGAGTCAACATGTTTTTTGTAAAGGGAAATCACGCCTCACCAATCTACTAGAATTCTTTGAGGGGGTCAACAAGCATGTGGACAAGGGGGATCCAGTGGGTCTAGTGTACTTAGATTTTCAGAAAGCCTTTGACAAGGTCCCTCACCAAAGGCTCTTAAGCAAAGTAAGCTGTCATGGGATAAGAGGGAAGGTCCTCTCATGGGTCGGTAACTGGTTAAAAGATAGGAAACAAAGGATAGGAATAAATGGTCAGTTTTCAGAATGGAGAGAGGTAAATAGTCGTGTCCCCCAGGGGTCTGTACTGGGCCCAGTCCTATTCAGCATATTCATAAATGATCTGGAAAAAAGGGTAACAGTGAGGTGGCAAAATTTGCAGATGATAAAAAACTACTCAAGACACTTAAGTCCCAGGCAGACTGTGAAGAGCTACAAAAGGATCTTTTCAAGCTGGGTGACTGGGCAACAAAATGGCAGATGAAATTCAGTGTTGATAAATGCAAAGTAACGCACATTGGAAAACATAATCCCAACTATACATATAAAATGATGGGGTCTAAATTAGCTGTTACCACTCAAGAGAGATCTTGGAGTCATTGTGGATAGTTCTCTGAAAACATCCACTCAATGTGCAGCGGCAGTCAAAAAAGTGAACAGAATGCTGGGAATCATTAAGAAAGGGATAGATAATAAGACAGAAAATATCATATTGCCTCTATATAAATCCATGGTATGCTCACATCTTGAATACTGCGTGTAGATCTGTATCAGAGGGGTAGCCATGTTAGTCTGGACCTGTAAAAGCAGCAAAGAATCCTGTGGCACCTTATAGACTAACAGACGTTTTGCAGCATGAGCTTTCGTGGGTGAATACCCACTTCGTCGGATGCAAGTGGTGGAAATTTCCAGGGGCAGGTTTATATATGCAAGCAAGAAGCAAGCTAGAGATAACGAGGTTAGTTCAATCAGGGAGGATAACGCCCTGTTCTAGCAGTAGAGGTCTACACAAACATCCCACACACAGATGGAATACAAGCTGTCAGGAACAGTATCCCTGATGATGCCACAGCACAACTGGTTGCTGAGCTCTGTGCCTTTATCCTCACACACAACTATTTCAAATTTAATGACAATATATATCTCCAGATCAGTGGCACCACTATGGGCACTCGCATGGCCCCACAATATGCCAATATTTTTATGGCCGACCTGGAACAATGCTTCCTCAGCTCCCGTCCACTCACGCCCCTTCTCTACCTATGCTACATTGATGACATCTTCATCATCTGGACCCATGGGAAGGAGACTCTGGAAAAATTCCACCACGATTTCAACAGCTTCCACCCCTCCATAAACCTCAGCCTGGACCAATCTACACGGGAGGTCCACTTTCTAGACACCACGGTGCAAATAAGTGATGGTCACATTAACACCACCCTATACCGAAAACCTACCGACCGCTATGCCTACCTTCATGCCTCCAGCTTCCATCCCGGGCACACCACAAGATCCATTGTCTACAGCCAAGCACTGAGGTACAACCGCATCTGCTCTAACCCCTCAGACAGAGACCAACACCTACAAAATCTCCACCAAGCATTCTCAAAACTACAGTACCCCCACGAGGAAATAAGGAAACAGATCAACAGAGCCAGATGTGTACCCAGAAGCCTCCTACTGCAAGACAAACCCAAGAAAGAAACCAACAGGACTCCACTGGCCATCACATACAGTCCCCGGCTAAAACCCCTCCAACTCATCATCAGGGATCTACAACCCATCCTGGACAATGATCCCACACTTTCACAGGCCTTGGGTGGCAGGCCAGTCCTCACCCACAGACAATCTGCCAACCTGAAGCATATTCTCACCAGTAACTGCACATCGCACCATAGTAACTCTAGCTCAGGAACCAATCCATGCAACAAACCTCGATGCCAACTCTGCCCACATATCTAGACCAGCGACACCATCACAGGACCTAACCAGATCAGCCACACCATCACCGGTTCATTCACCTGCACGTCCACCAATGTAATATATGCCATCATATGCCAGCAATGCCCCTCTGCTATGTACATCGGCCAAACTGGACAGTCTCTACGGAAAAGGATAAATGGACACAGATCAGATATTAGGAATGGCAATATACAAAAACCTGTAGGAGACACTTCAACCTCCCTGGCCACACAATAGCAGATCTTAAGGTGGCCATCCTGCAGCAAAAAAACTTTAGAACCAGACTTCAAAGAGAAACTGCTGAGCTCCAGTTCATCTGCAAATTTGACACCATCAGCTCAGGATTAAACAAAGACTGTGAATGGCTTGCCAACTACAGAACCAGTTTCTCCTCCCTTGGGCCTGGTCTACACTAGGAGTTTATGTCGAATTTAGCGGCGTTAATTCGACTTAACCATGCACCCGTCCACACCAGGAAGCTAATTAGTTCGACCTAGAGGGCTCTTTAGTTCGAATTCTGTACTCCTCCCCGACGAGGGGAGTAGCGCTAAATTCGACATGGCCATGTCGAATTAGGCTAGGTGTGGACGGAAATCGACCTTAGTAGCTCCGGGAGCTATCCCACAGTGCACCACTCTGTTGACGCTCTGGACAGCAGTCCGAGCTCGGATGTTCTGACCAGCCACACAGGAAAAGCCCCGGGAAAATTTGAATTCCTTTTCCAGTCTGGCCAGTTTGAATCTCATTTCCTGTGTGGACGTCGTGGCGAGCTCAGCAGCACCGGCAGCGATGCAGAGCTCTCCAGCAGAGGGGTCCATGCAATCTCAGAGTAGAAAGAGGGCCCCAGCATGGACTGACCGGGAAGTCTTGGATCTGATCGCTGTGTGGGGCGATGAGTCTGTGCTTTCGGAGCTGCGCTCCAAAAAACGGAATGCAGAGACCTACGGGAAGGTCTCCAAAGCCATGACAGACAGAGGATACAGCCAGGATACAACGCAGTGCCGCGTGAAAATCAAGGACCTGAGACAAGGCTACCAGAAGACCAAAGCGGCAAACAGACGCTCCGGAGCCCAGCCCCAGACATGCCGCTTCTACGAGGCACTGCATGCCATTCTCGGTGGGTCTGCCACCACTGCCCCACCAGTGACCGTGGACTCCGATGATGGGATAGTGTCGACGGCCAGTTCCTCGGCGATGTTCGCGGACGGGGAAGATGAGGAAGGGTTTGAGGAGGAGGAGGCAATCGACAGCGTTTACAACGCTGGTTTCCCCGACAGCCAGGATCTCTTCATCACCCTCACGGAGATTCCCCTACCAACCCTCCCCGGCCGTTACCCTGGACCCAGAATCAGGGGAAGGATCAGTCGGTAAGTGCTTTAAACATGTAAACTTTTATTATTAATGTAACAGGAATCTGAACTATGTGAAAAGGAGGTCTATATATATGGGGATAGAACAGAAATCCTCCTGGGAGATCTCCACGAAGCTCTCCTGGAGGTAATCGAAAAGCCTCCGCATGAGGTTCTTGGGGTAGCACACTTTTCCGCGCCAGGCTTTCATGAGGTATTCTGGGAGCATTGCCTCCACGAGCATGGCAGCATAGGCCCCTGGTTTGTGCTGGCTTTCACGCAGCATGCGCTCTCTATCTCCTTCAGTGACCCTCCTCAGGGTGATCTCGCTTGGCGACTCCAGCATCTAATTAGGGGAATTACTGTAATGTTACGCCTGGTCCAAAGTATTTTTAAAAAATCTCCAGACAGACGCCGTAGCAGAGACTCAGCACGCTGCTGCGTGACGAGCATAACGGAAAGCCAAAGAATCAAATGGACGCTCATGGAGGGAGGGAGGGGGGACTGAGGACGTAAGCTATCCCACAGTTCCTGCAGTCTCCGAAAAGCATTTGCATTCTTGGCTGAGCTCCCAATACCTGTAGGGTCAAACACATTGTCCACGGTGGTTCAGGGTATAGCTCGTCAATGTACCACCTCCCCCCACCCCCAGAAGGAAAATGGAAAAAAATCGTCTCTTGACTCTTTTAAAGGTCACCCTATGTGTACTGAATGCTGCTGGTAGACGTGATGCTGCGGCACTGTACTGTAGCATCCTCCCCCCCCCCGCCTCATGGGTGGCTGATGGTGCAATATGACTGATATCCGTCCTCATCATCAGCCTTGCGGCAGATGGTGTAGTGCAATACGACTGCTATCCATCCTCATCATCAGCCCATGAGTGCTACTGCTTCCCAGTAGACGGTACAGAACGGCTGGTAACCATCTTCATCATAGCAACAGGGGGCTGAGCTCCATCAGACCCCGCCCTTCATGTGTAAAGAAAAGATTCTGTACTGCCTGGACTATCATAGCAGCAGGATGCTGGGTTCCTCTCCCCCACACTGCTTAATGTCCTGTCTGGACTATCATAGCAGCTGGAGGCTGCCTTCCCCTCATTTCATTTCACTAACAAGTCACTGTTTCTTATTCCTGCATTCTTTATTACTTCAGCACACAAATGGGGGGACACTGCAACGGTAGCCCGGGAAGGCTGGGGGAGGAGGGAAGCAACAGGTGGGGTTGTTGCAGGAGCACCCCCTGTGAATGGCATGCAGCTCATCATTCCTGCATGATCTGACACGGAGCGGCTGTGCTCTCTGGTTCTCTGATACACTGGATCTCTAGTACACTTGCCCCATATTCTAGGCAGGACTGATTCTATTTTTAGATACCATAAAGGAGGGATTGACTCGGGGAGTCATTCTCAGTTTTGTCTTTTGCACCCCCGGCTGATCTCAGCCAGGGGCACCTATGACAGCAGCAGAAGGTATAGTGCAATAGGACTGGCAACTGTCATCTCATCACCAATTTACAATGGCATGGTTGACGGTACAGAACGGCTGCTAACCATCTCTGCTGTCATGCAAAAGCAAATGAATGCTGCTGTGTAACGCTGCTGAATTGCCTCTGTCCGCGGCATCTAGTACACATACGGTGACAGTGACAAAAGGCAAAACAGGCTCCATGGTTGCCATGCTATGGCGTCTGCCAGGGCAATCCAGGGAAAAAGGGCACGAAATGATTGTCTGCCGTTGCTTTCCTGGAGGAAGGAACGACTGACGACAGTTACCCAGAACCACCCGCAACAATGATTTTTGCCCCATCAGGTACTGGGATCTCAACCCTGAATTCCAAGGGGCGGGGGAGACTGCGAGGGGATGGAACGGGGCAGAGTTTGTGCTTTCCGGATTGCCTGCAGCAGGAGTGCGCATGAGATAGGTGCTGTGCATGGTCTTGTTCACAGAGACAGACTAGACTGTGTTCATTGTTCGCAAAAATGTATCTTTGCAAGGAATTCACTCCCTTTTCCCCATCACACAGCTTCGACTGTCTCCAGACCTGCCCCAGCATCCCCCTCACAGAGGCTGGCGCAGATTAGGCGGCGAAAGAAAAAGACACGGGACGAGATGTTCACTGAACTTATGGGCTGCTCCCGAGCCGAGGCGGCCCAGCAGAGCCAGTGGAGGGAGACCCTCTCTCTGTATCAGCGCTCACACAGCGAACGGGAGGAGAGGTGGCGTGAGGAAGACAAGCAGGCGACTCAAACGCTGCTTGGACTAATGAGGGAGCAAACGGACACGCTCCGGCGCCTTGTGGATGTTCTGCAGGACCGCAGCCAGGAGGACAGAGCCCCCCTGCAGTGTATCTGCCACCGCCCTCCCCCGCCACAAAGTCCCATACTCCCCTCACCCAAAATAACAAGAAGGAGGGGCGCCAGGGGCCGTGAAAACTGTCACCGCACCCCAGTAGAGTGCTCAAGTACCCAAAAGCTCCCATTCCCTAAATGTTGAGAAGTCCTTCCCTTCCTGACTCACCCAAGCCCCAATCCCAGTTTCATCCCCTAACTGTCTAGTTGATTATTAAAAATACTTTGCTGTTAATTACTGTTTCCGTCATGTTTTTGTACAGAAGACTGTGTTTGAAGGGGGGTGGGGAAGGGGGTTAGTAATTGCATAGGACAGTCACCTTTACCAGGGTACAGACACGGGGGCAGGATCAGCAGCAGGTCACACACACAGTGCAGTCAGTAGGCACCCTGGTCGGTATGGGAGGTGGTTTCCATGTTCTGTGTGGGTGGGGGGGTACGTGACTTTGTAGCGGGGGAGGGCGGTTACAGATCTTATGCAGCGGTCCTTGTCCTGGACCACAGAGCCACGCAGCAGGGGAATCTGTAACTGTCCTCCTCCGCAACAAGGTCACATAGCCCCCGCACACAGAGTCCCAAAGAGGAGGGATGGCAGGCTCCGTTGAAACAAGCAGTCCGGCACTGCGGACCGCTCTAGGAGCAGGAGCCTGTCATTCCTCGAGTTTAGAGGCGGTCTTTACATCACCGCACACCCTACCCAGCACAGTCTGCGTCCCAGTTTCAACCCTTTAACGCAAAGTCATTAATAAAGAAACCTTTGTTAAGTAACAATGGAACATGTATTTTATTTTTACACGTGTGTTGGAAGGGGGGAAACGGGGTGAACGGGGTATGTAACTGCAAAGGATAGTCAACAGTAACTGGGTAAAGCAACAGGGGCAGGTTCAGCTTCTCTGTAAAGAGACTGGACAGTCATAGGTTACCCTGCTCTCTGAGGAACCTAGCTTTCAAAGCCTCCCGGATGCACAGCGCTTCCCGCTGGGCTCTTCTAATCGCACGGGTGTCTGGCTGAGCGTAATCAGCAGCCAGGCGATTTGCCTCAACCTCCCATCCCGCCATAAAGGTCTCCCCCTTGCTCTCACAGAGATTGTGGAGCACACAGCAAGCTGCAATAACAATGGGGATATTGGTTTCGCTGAGATCCGAGCGAGTCAGTAAGCTCCTCCATCTCCCCTTGAGACGTCCGAAAGCACACTCCACCACCATTCTGCACTTGCTCAGCCGGTAGTTGAAGAGCTCCTTGTCACTGTCCAGGGCGCCTGTATAGGGCTTCATGAGCCAGGGCATTAGCGGGTAGGCTGGGTCCCCGAGGATCACTATAGGCATCTGCACATCCCCAACAGTTATTTTGTGGTCCGGGAAGAAACTACCTTCCTGCAGGCGTCTAAACAGACCAGAGTTCCTGAAAACACGCGTGTCATGAACCTTGCCCGGCCCCCTGACGTTGATGTTGGTAAAACGTCCCCTATGGTCCACCAGTGCTTGCAGCACCATTGAAAAGTAGCCCTTTCGGTTAATGTACTCGCTGGCCTGGTGGGCCGGTCCCAGGATAGGGATGTGAGTCCCATCTATAGCCTCACCGCAGTTTGGGAATCCCATCACGGCGAAGCCATCTATGACGACCTGGACGTTTCCCAGGGTCACTACCTTTGAGAGCAGGAGCTCAACGATTGCGTGGGCTACTTGCATCACAGCAACCCCCACGGTAGATTTGCCCACGCCAAAGTGGTTCGCTACTGACCGGTAGCTGTCTGGCATTGCAAGTTTCCAGAGGGCTATGGCCACTCTCTTCTGCACACTCAGGGCTGCTCGCATCCTGGTGTCCTTGCGCTTCAGGGCAGGGGCCAGCAAGTCACACAGTTCAAGGAAAGTGCCCTTACGCATCCTGAAGTTTCGCAGCCACAGTGATTCATCCCAGACCTGCAGCACTATGCGGTCCCACCAGTCCGTGCTTGTTTCCCGGGCCCAGAATCGCTGTTCCACAGCATGAACTTGACCCATTGCCACCATGATCTCCGCGGCGCAGGATCCCGTGCTTTCTGAGAGGTCTGTGCCACTCTGAGACTTCTTGTCCTCACCGTGCTGCCAGAGCCTCCTCGCCCGATTTCTCAGCAGCTGACTGTGGAAGAGGTGGACGATAAGGTGCGAGGAGTTGACAACGGCCATAAGTGCAGCGATGATCGCAGTGGGCTCCATACTCGCAGTGCTGTGGCGTCTGCGCTGTCACTGACCAGAAAAGTGCGCAAACAGATTGCCCGCCGGCGCTTTCAGGGAGGGAGGGCGGGAGTGACGGTTGAATGATGACAGTTACCCAAAACCACCCTCGACACATTTTTTCCCCCAGCAGGCATTGGGGGCTCTACCCAGCATTCCAATGGGCAGCGGGGACTGCGGGAACTGTGGGATAGCTGCCCACAGTGCACCACTTCCAAAGTCGACGCTTGCCCCGTTAGTGTGGACTCACAAAGTCGAATTAGTGTCCTTAGTGTGGATACACAAATTCGACTTTGTAAGGTCGATTCCACAAATTCGACTTAAGTTGAATCGAACTACTCTTGTAGTGTAGACATACCCTTGGTTTTCACACCTCTACTGCTAGAACAGGGCCTCATCCTCCCTGATTGAACTAACCTCGTTATCTCTAGCTTGCTTCTTGCTTGCATATACACACCTGCCCCTGGAAATTTCCACTACTTGCATCCGAAGAAGTGGGTATTCACCCACGAAAGCTCATGCTGCAAAACGTCTGTTAGTCTATAAGGTGCCACAGGATTCTTTGCTGCTTGTGTAGATCTGGTCACCCCATCTCAAAAAAGATATATTGGAACTGGAAAAGGTTCAGAAAAAGACAACAAAAATGATTAGGAGTATGGAACGGCTTCCATATGAGGAGAGATTAATAAGACTGGGACTTTTCAGGTTGGAAAAGAGACGACTGGGGGGGGGGATATGATAGAGGCCTATAAAATCATGACTGGTATGAAGAAAGTAAATAAGGAAGTGTTATTTACGCCTCCTCATAATACACGAACTAGGGCTCACCCAATGAAATTAATTGGCAGCAGGTTTAAAAAAAAACAAAAAGGAAGCATTTCTTCACATAACGCACAGTCAACCTGTAGAACTCCTTGCCGGAGGATGTTGTGAAGGCCAAGACTATAATACAGTTCAAAAAAGACCTAGATAAATTCATAGAGGACAGGTCTGTCAATGGCTGTTAGCAGGATGGGCAGGGATGGTTTCCCTAGCCCATTTGCCAGAAGCTGGGAATGGGCGACAGGGGCTGGATCACTTGATGATTCCCTGTTCTGTTCATTTCCTCTGGGGCACCTGGCACTGGCCACTGTCGGCAGACAGGATACTGGGCTAGAGGGACCTTTGGTCTGACCCAGGCTGGCAGTTCTAATGTTCTTAATTTTCCCCCAGATCAGATTGGCAGAGACCCTGTGGTTTTTTCGCTTTCCTATGCTGCAACATGGGGCATGTGTCACTTGAAGGTTTAAACTAGTGTCAATGGTGGATTCTCTGTAACTCATGATTTGAGAGTATTAGTAACTCAGTGAGATGTCAGGGGTCTGTTACAGGAGTGGGTGGGTGAGGTTCTGTGGCCTGCGATGTGCAGGAAGTCAGGCTGGAATGGATGATCATGATGATTCCTTCTGGCCATAAAGTCTATGAGATTGTAATCAGGCACAGACTCACCCCTGCAGCACCTCCTGCTGGCGTCCTGGGAATTAGCTCTTTTTCCAGCCTTGGAGCACCCTCTGCTTTGGTCCTGTGTCCCTCCCAGACCCGGTGCCCCCTTCCTCAGGGTGCTGCCCCCCACTCTCTGGGTCTCCCCACCCAGGGGAACCCCCACCCACTATCCCTACCTTGTTAGCCAAATAGGGCTCGTTTTCCACCGGAGCTTACCTAATTACACCAAGGAGGCACGGAGGACAGAGAGACGAGTACCACTCCCTTCATTGATCGGTCGGCCGAGCGGGTGTTCTCCTCGGCTAGTGCCAGAGGAGAGACACACCTTTCATGGCCAAGCGGCCTTCTTTTATAACCAGTAACAAACAACTTAGTTTACATCCTTTTACGTCATTTTGCTGACCCATTGAACCTGTAAATACATTCATAAGGGCCAATTAAAGCTTAATTGGGTACACAGGATACATATATCAATTTAAAGAAGGAAGCAAAATACATCTATTAAGAATACATTTATCATTTTGAAGGGGTAACAAGATACAGTTGTTGACCCTTTGTTCTATATATTTGGAAGCATATATGAGAACGCAGCTGGATATACCTAAGAGCCAAAACAAGCCGATAAGCAAAACGCTGACATAGGTTGTTCCGCGTCCCTTACTATCCTATCTAGTTCATTAAGCCTGCTCAGTTTTCCAACAACCTCCCCTCAGTCTCAGGCTACTGCCGGTCATCGTCTAGCCCCCGCGCCGTGGGGCAGGCTGCAGTGTCAGCCACTCAGCACTGGCAAGGGGGGTTTGGACCTGCTGCCTTGGCCTACCCCTGGGCTGCCCCCTGCCACCCCTAGTACCCGTTGCCTTCTGCTAGGCCGCAGCCTGGGGCTTTCCAGGCTGGAGCTGCCCCATGCCTCTGCCTCTCCCGAGCCCTGCTCCACTCAGGTACCCTGTTCAGTCCCTCCCTCTCAGAAGCTAGAGGGAGTCTGCTTGAATTGCAGCCTAGCAGCCCCTTTATAGGCCCAGCTGCAGCCGGACTGGGGCGTGGCCCAGCTGTGGCTGTTTCCCCCAACCAGCCCAGGGTTTTCTCTCTCAGCCCTGGCCCTCTCCAAGGGCTGGCTTTTAACCCCTTCTTAGCCGGAGCGGGGTGACTGCCCCGCTACAGAGATCCTGTGGGAGCCGAGCTGCAAACACCCTCTAAAAGGGCCAGTGATGCCCCATCACATAGGGAGGAATGAACCATTCCAAACCCTTGTTTCCATTCCTTTGGGTTATGGGATTTGCTGGTGCCTCCTGCAGCTCAGATTTCCCCAGAACTACAGGAGTTGTTGCTCTTGACAGTTTTAAGCAGCCACAGAATCTTTGTTTCTTGTGGATAGTGGGGCTAGGTTCACAGGAGGGGTAAAAGCTGGATCTTCTAGTGAAACCGTTGCATCGCACGGTTCACAAGGGCAGTAACCAGCACAGAGTTTTTGCTTGGCTTCAAACGGAGACCCTGCGCTGACATGCACACAGGCAGGGAAATCCAGGGCCGAGGGCCGCAGAATGCACAAAGGTCTGGGCAGCGAACAGTGCAGTCTGCACCCAGGGGTCATTGGAGACGTGGGGTTAGATTTCCTGTGGCTGGAAAAGACTCTCCATAATTAGAGACTATTAAAGTAAGAAAACTCTTCACTTTATCGTTTAGCAATTCTTCATCTTGTAGCCCATAGGACTATTTCGCTAGCTCTTATATGCTTGTAATCCAGCCAGCCGTATCAAATAATATGAGTACTTGTGGCACCTTAGAGACTAACACATTTATTTAAGGATAAGCTTTCTTTGAATGCATCTGAAGAAGTGGGCTGTAGCCGACAAAAGCTTATGCTCAAATAACTTTGTTAGTCTTTAAGGTGCCACAAGGACTCCTAGAAACAGCAAAGAATCCTGTGGCACCTTATAGACAAGGACTCCTGTTCTTTTTGCGGATACAGACTAAAACGGCTGCTACTCTGAAACCTATCAAATACTTGTAATATGTTTCTCTTCCTGAATTAATCCATTTCATATATGATTCTTATATTTTATCAGTATTAATTTCTATGACATTAGGATGTGTTGAGGCAGATGATATGTGTTTTCTAATACTTATACCTAGGATAAGTTTTGCTGAAATGCACGAAGCCTACGGGCCTGTATCCAGTAAGATCAGCAAATAGCTAAAAGTATGATCAATTAAGAGTAAGCCAGCATGAAAACTGGCAACCTTTGGCACAGATAGGAATGGCCCCTGAACTTTGAGGAACCGAAGTGAGGAACTACACACAACACTGAACAGCTTATCCGGTGTTGGTAACCGCAGGGCACACCACAGACCTGGAAGTCGCCAAGAGAGCCTAGGCTGGCAGTTTCTGTAGTGAGATAATCCTTAATAATATGCAGAGAGCAAATGTCATAATCCACTAACCTATAGGAGAAGGATCCCCATACATTTCTTAGGGTACGGAAATAAGATTTGGGTATAATAGGTTGGGCCTGAATAACATAGCATCAGGATCCTATAAAATACCATGTAAAGATATCAGAGGGAGCTTTTTCTTTTCTTTGTTCTCCTACATTCTATAGACTATCTTTTTATCTACCTATCATTCTATCATCCATCCCGCTATCAGCTCAACAATCCTAACCATCGGGGAAGCCAGCACCATGGTGTAGTCGGTCCTGCCAGGAGCGACACTGGTCCTTCACCTCCCATTACCGGGTCCTCAAGGAAGAGTCTGAGTACTTAGGTTAAGGTACTTACAACAGGAATTTTTGGAATTCTTTTACTGTTTCACAGTTATAAGTTTCATTGCATTTATTATTCTTTGGTTAATCTCAATAAAGCTTTTATCAATTTGGTATTGTCCTCAGGGTAAGTGGTTTTGCCAAGGACTCCTGATATAGAACTCTGAGTTCTCGGAGCCTGTAGTCTGAATTGGACAAGAACCTATAAATCTTCTGGTCGGATGCGATCAGTGACGAGCCATAACAACTAGCCCATCAAATTCAGGTCAACAATTCTTATAGTTCAATATCCTCATTCAGTGTCTCTGTTATCAGAACTCAGTTTTATTTGACTGGGGAAGTTATGGAGAACACGCTAACCCTTTAATGTCAAAATTTCTTATTGCTTTCAAACATGGATTTTCAGGGGACTTTTACTTAAAGTTCTAGCATCACACTTGTAAATTTGTAAAAGAAATCTTGTTAGTAAGTTTACCTGTTGTATTTTGAGGGGTGTTTTATTTTAGGGCCTTGATAATTGTTCCCCAACAGTGGGCACCCTGGTCAAAACAGCAGAGAGAGAGAGAGAGAGAGTGTGTGTGTGTGTTCGCTCCAGCCAGCTTGTGCGCTTACTGTGAATCTACACTACCCCAGACCTAGCGGGTCCTATCTGGATTCATTTTTGGACGGCCTTGAATTCCCTCTGTTTCCCAGCCAACCAGCACTGGAAGCCTGATAAGGTTTTCTCCACTCCATGTATCTCACAAACAATAGGAGCAGGGGGAGGGAGGGCATTTATACCCCTTTCTGCACAGCAGGGTGCTTTTGATGCAGTGATTTTGTTTGCTAAGGCAGTCTAGTGGCATGGCACACACTCATCTCTGGGTCAGCTGGGCTCATAGCTAATAGCCCCCAAGCTGTAGGCTCTGGATCGGCTCCTCTATTTAACAAAGGGCAAGAAATTCAGGGCTGGGCTGTGGAATGGGATATGAGGCCTTTCATAATTTCTAATGCCCCATTCTAATCTGGCTTCAGAACTGACTGGCTCAGGGGCAGGGAGGGGATAGGGGGCCGTTCCTCTCTATAGGGCACAGCCTCCAATTTGTCCTCAAGGCAGGGGGACAGGCTGGCTTAGGGTGGTAGGGAATGGAACACAGGGTCTTTCCCCTCTAGAGGATGCTGACTCTGATCTGCCCCCAGGGTGGGGATCTGGCTGGTTAGGGGAGGTGGGAATGGGACACGGGGCCTTTCCCCCCTAGGGGGCACCAGCTCTGATCTGGCCACAGGGCAGGGCACTGGCTGTCTCAGGGGGCAGAGAAAGGGGCCTCTCCCCTCTTGGGGGCATCAGCTCTGATCCCACCCCATGATGGGCACTGGCTGGTTATGGGGTGGGAATGGGACACGGGGCCTTACCCCTCTGGGGGGTGTCGGCTCCCATCCAGCCCTGAGGCAGGGGACTGGCTGGTTGGGGGTGAAGGGCAGGGAATGGGACACGGTCTTTCTGGGGGCTGTCGGTTCTGATCCAGGCCCAGGGTGGGGACTGGCTGGTTATGAGGGGTGGGGAATGGGACAAGATGGGGCCTTTCCCTTTTCTGGAGCGCAGGTACCAGTCCGGGGAGAGGGACTGGCTGGCTCAGGGGTCGGTGGCTCCTGTCTACACTGCCCACTTGGTCCCGACTGCCCCATGGCTGGAACCTGCCTCCAGCTGCTCTGGCGTAGCACAACCCCCACCTCCTCAAGCCCCCACATGGGCTGGCCCAAGGGGGCTGGACCAACGTGAACAGTGGGGTGCTGAGAGCCACTGAACCGAACTGTAACCCTGCATGTGATGGAAACCGCCTCCAGCCAGGGGGTGCGGCAGCCCCCCTAGATCCAGCCCCCACTGCCCCGCCCTCTCGCAGGGAGACGCAGCCGTGTCCTCCCCCCCCCCCTTATGTCAGGCTCCTACTCAGGCTTTCCAGCCCCCCGGGGGGGGGGGTGTCTCGCTCCAGCTGACCTCTGTGCCCCTTACCCCCCCCCCAGCAGCAGCCCCCCCTACTCTGCACAGCAGGTGGCCCGAGAGCCTTCTCCCCTGCAGCAGCAGCAGCCTGTGCTCCCCCCCCCCTTATGTCAGGCTCCTGCTCAGGCTTTCCAGGTCCCCGGGGGGGGGTCTCGCTCCAGCTGACCTCTGCGCCCCTTACCCCCTCCCCAGCAGCTGCAGCAGCAACAACAGTCTCCCCCCCCCCAACAGCAGCTGGCCCGAGAGCCTTCTCCCCTGCAGCAGCAGCAGCAGCCTGCGGCTCCCCCCGGGGCGGGGCGGGGGCAGGGAAGCGGAGGGGGGGGCAGGCGATCCCAGCCAGACGCAGGCAGCCGAGCAGGACGCGGGACGGCCGGGCTGGGTCCCCGCCATGCGCCCCGCGGGCAGGCGGGCTCGGCGCCGGGGAGCAGGTACGGGGACCAGCGCGGGGGGCGGGACACGGGTCTGACCCCTGCGCCTGGTGTGGATGCGGGGTAACGCGGCTCGCCCCGGGGGCTGCAGCGGGGTCGCGCCGGGCGAGGGCGCCGGGCTCCCGGGAACAGCGGCGGTACCTCGCCGCCTGCGCTTCCCTCCAGCCCGGGGAGATTCCCCGCGCCCCCCGGGTAGCGCGGGCTGGGCTGGGCTGGGCTGCGGGGGCGGTGCGGGGCCGGGTGGCTGCAGGCGGAGGGGGCGGCTCCCCGCCGTGCCGCGCTGTTAAGTGGGTGCTAAACCCCCCCGGCTGGGCGAGCTCTTCGCCCTGAATTCCTCCCCGGGGCGCCCTGCCGGCGGGTCCCGCGACGCTGCTCCTCCAGGGCTTTGGCCGGGCAAACGACCAGGTATTTCCTGGGCTCCGGTCGCCGGGGACCGGCGCTGCCCCCTCCGCTGAGAGCACGTGGCTCGGGGGGGAACGGGGCACCGCTGGAATTAGCCCCCCCCTCCCCCCCGAGCTTCCCCTTCCTCTCCCACCCGCACCTGCAGTGTTGGGTGACAGACCCACGCAAACTGAGCACAAAGCAAATGGAAAAACCCTGTCGGGGGAGGGGCGGAAATACCCCTGTTCTCCTCTCCCCTCTAGTGACCTCAGGCCCTGGCAGCCCCCCCCGACCCCCCGGGCCTTGAACGCTGCTTCAGCAGAGCCACGGCGGGGGCCAGCGGGGGTTATTTTGTTAACTGTGAGCTGAGAGCTCCTTGCTGGTCCTTTGTAACAGCAGCAGGCGGAGAGTTTGCGGGTAGAGCTGGGATTTGTTTTTCTGACTGATGTCCCTTTAACCCCATGAGATTGGTCACCTACTGCAGCCCAAACACTGCTTTCCTGTGGGCTGCTGGGCTGCACCTACTAGCAAAGGCCCCAGCTCTCTCCCTGCACCAACGCGGTTTGCCCTGGAACTTGGACGCATTGGAGGTAATTGCTTCACTTTCCCCTGTACTTCCAGGTACCTTCACAGATGATCCCAGGGGTGACTCTTGGGTGGGGGCTTCCTGGCGGTTGGGGACTGGCTGGGTGAAGGGTCTGAAGGAAGGAGATGGTGCTGACTGCAGGCCTGGGGGGCTCTCCTCTGCTTTGGTGCCAGTTCAGAGAAGGGGTTAAAAACGTAACAAACCAAACCCTCTTCCATCGTGGATGAGCCCAAATGACCCTGGCCTGGAGGCAGGGAGACCTAAAGGTAGCGGTTGTGTCCCACTTGTGGCTTTTAAGCTAATGGAAAAACTTGCGGTTGGTTTAGCCCTGTCTACACTAGGGACGTTTTTCTGAAAGCTGTGGCTGGTGGCGGAGAGCTGGAGAGGGCTTCTGCCTCATGGAATGCAAACCTGTTAGTATAGCAGTTCCCATCTCAGCCCTGCAATGGACAAGGTCACGGACATGTCTTTGGCTAGACTCTGGCATTTCACAGTAAGCTGGAGCTGTGCAGCCAGATAAAGAGGAGTAGAAGATGCTGTCTCTATAGGATGGTGTAGCCTTCCTGATAAGGTTGGTTGATGCTGTAATGCAAGGAGAGATCCCACGTTCCCAAGACATGTGAGTGACAGGGGATGGATCACTGGATGATTCCCTCTGGGGCACCTGGCACTGGCCACTGTCAGCAGACAGGACACTGGGCTAGATGGACCTTTGGTCTCACCCAGTCTGGCCGGTCGTATGTTCTGGAAGGTAGTTTGCTGAGCATAACTAATTAGGATTTAGGATTAGTTTGGCATGAGGAACTGATGGGCAGGTGACAGGAAGCCACAAATTAAGGGCAGTTATAGGAGAGCTGATTGATGGGAAGTGTGAAACCACAAGGTTATTGACAGTTGAAGGAGAGTCTAAGGAATATGTATAACCAGAAGTTACAGGTGTGAACACTGGGGATGTTATAGAAATACCACGGCAACTAATTGACAAAAGCGAATGCGGTAAATAGGTAACTAATTAACAGTATGGTGACCCCCCAGAGATATGGGTGTGGGAGCTTAGATAAGAAAAAGGGGCTAAGATGCATGAAATCAAGGGCCTGTCAGCATAACCCACTGTAATGGATAAGCCCTAGCCAGGGAAACTGTGATCCACCTGCTGACAACCACCTAGGAACTGTCTGGGATGGGGAGTGTGGTAAGTAATGCAAGTGACGGTCATGTGCCCTGATGGGGGCGGGGGGGGGGGATTTGCCTGCTTGGCTAATAATGATAATGGTTAAACAAAGGGCAGCGTGGTGTCCCGCTAGCCTCTCGCCTGTAGCTGAGCTGGTGCCGACCCTACCCAGACCACTGCAGTATAGACCCCCCCGCCCTGGGGTGGGCCGAGAGTAACGTAACCCCCACTTGGGGCTGCAATGCATCTAGTCAGTATTGCTGTAGGAACCGGATGCTTGTGCTTCCTCACTTAGGCTTAATGTTGCAATAACATAGTTCTTAGCTTTTCTCTCTCAGACGTTGAAACTGGTCTGTCAAAAGTGCCCACTTAGGGCCCTGTCTGCCCCAGGGGGAGGTGGTGGTGGTGGGAAGGCAGGTACAAGGGTAGCATCCCAAACCTTCGCTAAACTAAACCTACAAAGGAAAAAAACTAGGGGAGAAATCCGGGCCCCAGTGAAGTCCAAGGGAGCTTTGCCCTGGGCCGTGATAGGCCAGTATTTGGCCCCAGGGGTGTGCCCTGCGCGTTGTCTCTCGGCCGGAAAGCTGTGCACAGTTGTTGCCCCTGTTCTGTTTTTTGTACCTTGGCGCTTGTCTGTGCGCAAGTGGCTCTAACTCTGGCGGCCTGGTGAAAGCAGCCCAGCCCCTAGCGCTGAGGCCGTCCTGCCAGGATCAAAGGGCTTTGAGCAGTGCAGTTACTCGCAGGTGGGATGGGGACCAAGCCACACATCCCAGTATTGTTACACCGGTGGATGGGCCTTGCACCGGTGTAACAGTACCCGTAGGTGAGTGTGTCCCTACCCAAGGTAGCACGTACGGCGTGGAAAGAGCAGGAGTGGAGCCTGCAGAGAGAAACTCGGGGCGTGGAAGGGGTCTATGGAGACCAGAACGGGCAGGAGCTGCTGAACTCTTCCCAAGGGCTCTCGTCCTCTGCAGCGGGTGTTAACCGCCTGAATCCCACCCCCCTTTTCCCCAGTTGATGGGGATTCACAGGTGGGTCAGTGTCCTGTAACCCCTCGCCCGTAAAAACAGGGCAGGCTGCTCTAATGTTAAAGTCACACCCGGGAACAAGGCAAGCCCTGCCGAGGGGGAGGCTGCCGTGGTGGGTTGGGCCTGGGCGGCCGGGCAGTGCTTTCGCTGGCACAGCGATGTCAGCCAGGAATGTGGGGGAGGTGGGAGAGAGAAACGCAGGAGCTGTGCTGACAAAGCCCGGGCTCCACGCAGTTCTGGGGCCCGTGGGCAGCGCAGCCTGTTCCAGTCAGAGCCCTGGGGGTGTCTGCGCCGCAGTGTGGCTCAAACTCAGCCTCTGCTCTGGCCCTCAGCAGAGCTGGGCTGTTTCCAGTGTGTCCACAGACTCCCCTATGACCTCGGTGCTCCCATCTGCAGAGCAGTCCCTCGCGCTCTCCCTTTGCTCAGGCTGGGAGTTCCTGGGGGCCAGGCCTGCCTCTTTGTACAGCACCTGGCACAGTGGAACCTGGATTTCTCTCTGGCGCTGTCGTATAAACCTTCACTCCAGGCTAAAGGAGCCAGAAAGGGCACAGCCCTGCTTCTCTGCCCCCCGCCCCCTTCACGGCTCCCCTTGGAACAGCCGCAGGGCGAAGCGGGGCTGAAAGGCTCGTTCTTTCCGTCGGCCTCCAGGGGCAGGGCCGAGTCGGCGCCGGTCGGGGTCTGCGTGGTTCAGTGTCTGCACGTCAGGCCCAGTGCTCCCTGGTGCAGAGGTGGGAACGCTGGGCCATGCACGCTCTGAGGTTGCTGCTGCCAACGCCCGGCCCTGGGCCAGAGAACAGGCTGGGTTCTAATGGGCCGTCCCGGAACGGGTGAAGGAGCCGGTGGAAAACAGGCAGGGTAGCTGGGTAATGAAGGGCCCCGTTCACCCTGGCTCTGCGCCTGGTTCGTCCTTTGCCCCAGTGCCAGGGGGTGGCCCACGCTACGCAGCGTGTCTCGGTGCAGGGTGAAAGCAGAGCCTGACTCCGAATCCCGGCCTGGGTTCCCCTGGTCTCCGCCCTGCCTCCCACCCGGCAAGGAGCAGCAGCCGCAGCACTCCAGTGGCGAGACATGGATTGTACCTCGAGTTCCCTTTCTGCGCTCCCTCCCGGGTCCGGCCTCGCTGGGTCAGTGCCCAGGGCCTGGAGTCGCTTTGTGTGGCTCTGGTAGTGCTCAGTTTGGGTTAATGAAGCACAGACAAAGCTGGATCAGCACAGTACGGCCAGGCAAGGGTTAACTCACCCGTCTGCAGAGCAAACAAGAACCTGCTCTGAAACGATGGGCTGACGTCTTGTCTTGACTCACGCCCCGATTTGGTGCAACTTTCACGATGGACCCTACGGTTTCCAGACCTGTTCTTGCCCGTTTTGTATCTTGTTTTGAATGACGTTTTCCACAAGTCAGCCGAACTTAGAGGCGTCCTGTGCTAGGTCTCCCTTGGTACCAGGTATAAGGGCCAGGCTTCAACGGGACCAAACATTTTACCCTGTCGCTCTGCCATTTCTGTCCCATCCAGCCGTGGCATGCAGCACCCTGGCCCAGCGTGCGGTTTGTGGAGCCTCCACGTAACACCTACCTCGTCCCTGATTGTTTCTACGGGTACCAGGAAGAGGGGTCACCTGCAGTTTACCTGCTCCCTTGGCCCAAGTGCAAAGCATGCTGGGAGGATGGTCCATACATTTTTCTCTTAGCAGAAGAACAAAGGGTTTGGGGGAAGCGTGACCTGAATACATGTCAGAGTGACACAAACCACGAACCCAACAGCTGTTCTTGTGCTTCCTGTTGGCGCTGCACCTGATCTTGGCTGACAGCTCCGTGTTTGGCCTCCCTGTGCTGAGGGCAGAGCCCGGGCAGCCCGGGTGTTTTTTCTGGGAGGTGCGGAGGCCGTTCCTAGCGTGGGTGGAGGAGGATGCAGGCCTCAGTCTCTTCTCTCTTCTCTCCTGAGCAGGGCTTTGCTTGCTGAGGAGCTGCCGCCTGCAGGAGCCATGGTCACTTTCTTCACGCAGGAAGTCCAGCAACTGCTGCACAACAAGTTTGTGGTGATCGTGGGGGATTCCGGTGAGTCAGCCTAAGGGAATGCCGGAGCCCCCCAGCGTGGGGGGCGGGTTCCCTTGACCCCTCTCGGCCATGGTAGAGCCGAGCTGTCTTTGGCTCTAAGTCCAAAGGGGTTTTTCCTGCATGCCGGGCTGCAAGCCCCTTGCAGCGCCAGCAAGGCTCTCTGCCTCGCCAGCAACCATGGTCTTGCCCTGGCTTGCACAGACAGAGCGGCTGCGTGGGGTAACCCCCTTCCTCGGCAGGTCTGGCTGGGTACAGGCAAAGGGCAGCCAGGCCTCTGGACTCGCCTCCTGGGGCGGAGTTGGAGCCCAGCAAGGAGCAAAGTGGATTTCTCTGACTTCCCTCTGGCTGCCCTGTCGTTCTGGCCCCACTCCGTAATTGAGGCTGGGGTGTTCCCTACGCTGGGCGAGCTGGACCCATGTCTCCGCTCCACAGCACTGCCCTGCCCACCCCCAGCACGGCAGCTGGCACGTCGTCTCATTCCTGACATCTGCCCGCCCGGCCGCAGCCCGCCACGCACTCCTGGCCAGCGCAGACACGCCCGATTCTGAGCAAGGGCCTCTTCCACCCTGCCCCGAACGAGCCCCGGGGCTGGTTCTTGCATTAGCGCCCAAGAGGCGAATCTCTTGCTCCGCTGGAGACGGGCGATCCCGGGGCTATCTCTGTCTCCATTTTTCCCTTGCAGTTCAGCGATCGGTTTACAAGGACCTGGTGCTGCATTTGCAGAAGGACGCTCTCCTCAGCCAGTCCCAGCTGAAAGCCAAGGTGCTGTGCCTGTGAATCCGGAGCAGCCAATCTCTGCCCCACAGGGGTGGGGAACTCAACCACACCCGGCCGCCATTTCCCGGGGGCACTTATCCAGTCCGGCCCTCCGTGCCCATGGGTGCCCCCTGCTGGGCCTTGTGCCCCCGACAGCCGTCGCTTCTGGTGCAGTCAGCTCTGGTGTGTGCTCCCCTGCTGTGGGAACAGCTGAGACAGAACCAGTTTGGGTGGCCGCTGCTGCTGCATAGAGAGAAGTGGAGAAAACGAATCTGGTTGCCTGGGGGCCAGTAGCCGGCCAAGCTGGTGCCCTCCCAACGGCATGCAGAGTGCACGGTCCTGGCTCCAGGCCCGGCTCCGCAGTAGAGGAAGCAGCTACAGCTTGTTGGGTGTGGGCCAGCTGTGTCGTCTAGGAGCCGTGATGCTTGGCGGGGGAGGATGGTTTCTTGTTTCCGGTGGGAGGCTTTGAAACCCAGATGTAACCGAATAAGCAGAACAGTCCTGGGCCTGGTGCACCCCCCTCCACTCCTGCCACCGGCTGTGGTGCCACATGTAGGATTGGGGGATGTCTTGCCACGTGAGCGCCCCCTGCTGGCCGGTGTTTGGAATAGCAGCGTCCCACTGTGCTCCCCCCCGGCTGGGGCTCAGGCACTGCACCCGTCCAGAGGGAGGGTGAAAGTGGTGACGTCCCACGGTGCTGGGGTGGGTCCTCGAGAAGGGGCTGGGGACCCATGGGGCTTGGGTATTGGGTCCAGGCCTTGTGGTTAGACAGCGCTGGGCTGGAGCTGGGGCTCTGGGACCCAATCCCAGGCCTTGCCCTGGCTCGCTGTGTCCCGGGGCAGGTCAGCTCCTCTGTGCCCAGGAGGGCTCTCGTGTCGCTCACGGGAGGGCTGCAGGCCCTGGCTTGGTAGCTGGGCGCAGCTCTCTGGCCTGGGACGGACAGAGGTCGACCTCCGAGGGTGCTAGCCAGACAGCGGCCACGAGAGGGCAGCGCTCCAGTGTGGGTAGAGCCCTGCACAGGTACAGACTTTATAGCCGCAGATGTGGGTATCCGCGGAGCTGCAGGGCTCTACGGAGCAGTGAAAGCAGCAGCATGTCGGGCTGCCGCTCACAGGAGCCAGCGCCCTGCGTGGGCAGCTCCTCCTGCGCGGCTGTGCCACCCGCAGCCCCATCTCCAGCCCTGCCCACTGGGGCAGGCACCAGGCTCACCCGCTGCTGTCCCTGGCCGCGGCAGTGCATGCAAGCGGCTCGCGCACCCGGACTTGCACACACTCGTGCGACCAGGCACAGCTGCTGGTGAGCTGGTCCTGTCCCAGTGGGCAGGGCTGGGGCTGGCACAGCCGCACCGGAGGAGCTGCCCTTGCAGGGCGCTGGCTCCTGCGAGCGGCGGCCCGACATGCTGCTGTGCGGTAGAGTTTGTGTCCGGGCAGGGCTCTCGTTGCTGGCAATAGGAGGGTTCGGGGGCCGTGCCAGTGAGGGTTCTCTGCGTCCTGTCTCTGCAGGGGGAGCTGAGCTTCGAGAACGACTGCCTGGTGGAGGGCGGCATGCGGGGCGAGATGACCAACGGCACCAACTACAAGGAGGTGCGGCAGTACCGCACGGCCCACCACCTGGTGCGCTTCTACTTCGTCACTCGCATCTACTCCGACTACATGGAGAGCATCCTGGCTGACTTCCAGGCTGGGCCCCAGCCCGACGTCGTCATCATCAACTCCTGCTTATGGGACGTGAGCAGGTACCCGCGGCTCCCCCTGCCCTGGCAGGGTAACTCGGGACTCTGCGGCGTCCCACGGGGCTGTGCAGCACCCTCAGGGAGAGAACTGACCCCTCCGGCTGCCAGAGCCTGGCCAGTGCAGCTAAAGGAGACTCTCTGCTGGCAGTACGGGGCCTGTGACACACAGATCAGCAGTTCTGAATCGGTCCAGCCGAGGGCAGCGCTGGGCATGTAGGCGCATGGCAGCTGGTTCATTGAAACCCCCGTTGTGGGAGGTGACCAGATCTGAAAAGGGAACTTTGTGGGGTCGGGTGCTGTGGCCCTCCAGGGGCCTGGCTGTGGCAGGTCAGGGGTTACAGTGCGATTCTGCTTGGGGAGAGCAGCAGGGTCAAACCAGCCTCTCCTGACTCAGCTCATCTGTCCCGTCCATGCAAGGAGCCTGCCCCACAGACACAGACGTTCCTGCTTTTCACTCCGTGGGGCCAGCCGGGCTCCGTCCCCCTTGTGCGTGTGCAGCCAGCCACGTTCCTTAGTCCAGTCCAGTCTGCGAGATCTGTGCAGGCCCCGTGAGGAGCCAGGAGGGTGTTGGCTCGGCCAGCACCAGTGATGCGGCTGCCACCTGCCCAAGAGGAGGGCGCTTGGTCCTGCGTGTGCATTCTGCCCTGACTGTCGCCCAGGCCCACGGTGTCTGAGCACCTAGGGGTGCCACTCGCGATGCTCTACTCGGGGGCGTGGAGGCGCTGTCTCACTGTCTGCTTCCCCCTCGCCCCGCAAACTCCATGTCCCACGCTGGGGGATGGTGGGGCAGCCTCCCCTCCCTGCCAGCCGCCTGCCTGGCCTGTAGAAATGGGCAGGAGCCGTTGCTGCTGTGGGGAGCCGTTTCCGCAGAGCGGCTGGCTGGCAGGCTCCTGCCCTGGCCCAGTGCCGCTCCTCGTGGGGGCCGGATGGATCCTAGCCCATGTCTGTCCCGAGGGCCATGACTTCTGTCTGCTCTGCCGCCCCTGCAGGTACGGCGCCAAGTCCATGAAGCAGTACCGGGTGAATCTGGAGAAGGCCTTCAACCGGCTGGACAAGGTGCTGCCCCATGCCTGCCTCCTGGTGTGGAACATGACGATGCCCGTGGGCCACAAAATCATCGGGGGCTTCCTCATCCCGGAGGTAAAGCAAACTGCAGCTTCGCCCCGGGCCCCGGTGCTGCTCGCTGGGGGTGCGCTGGAGGATGTGCGGCTGGGACGGACTGGGATAAGGTGCTGAGTCCAGGGGCAGGGCCAGCCCACGGCTCCCCCACCACTGCTATAGGGGCCGGTACCCGCTGCTGCACCGCTCCCCAGCACACGCGGGCACACTCCTCCGGTCACCCAGCCCCCCGCAGGGCACCCTCCTGGGACAGGCCTTGTCTGACATCCTAGTCACCGCTCCAAAGTTACCCCGCTGCCTCCTGCGGCCGAGGGTGCTGCTGGGGGGTGAGGGGTTCCCTTCAGCCTGGCTCTGCCTCATACTGGCTGGGCCTTTGCTCTGGCACCATGGGGCTGGATGGGAACAGGCCTGGTCAGCTCTCACGATCCGCTTCCTACTCTGAAATCTCCGAGCCAGAGGCTCCTAAGGGATGTTAGATCATCTAGTCTGGCTTGTCTGGCACAGGCCAGAGAAATTCCCCCCAGGTTTTCTAACCTTTTAACCATTCTCCTGGCTCTTCTCTGACCCCTCTCCAATTTATCCACATCCGTCCTGAATTGTGGGCACCAGAACTGGGCACAGGGATCCCAGCAATGGTCGCCCCAGTGCCAGATACAGAGGGAAAATCACCTCTCAGTTCCTATTTGAGATTCCTCTGTTCATGCATCCCACGATCACATTCGCTCTTTGGCCAGAGCGTGGCACTGGGAGCTCCTGTTCCGCTGATTAGCCCCCACAGCCCCCAGGTGGTTTTCAGAGGCACTGGATCGAATCCCCTGGCCTGCGTTCTTTGTTCCTAGAGGTACACGTTGACATTTAGCTATATTAAAACACACACTGTTGACTACGTGAACCGGATCGCTCTGGATCAGTGACCTGTCCTCGGCATTATTTCCCACTCCCCCAATTGTTGTGCAAGCTGCAAACTTTCTCGATGAAGATTTTTGTTTTCTTTCAGTTCATTGATAAAAATGTTAAATAGAGTAGGGCCAAGAACTGATCCCGCAGGGTTGAGGATTCCCCATTTACAATTACGTGTTGAGACCTGTCAGTTAACCAGTTTTTAATCCATTTAATGTGCCATGTTAATTTTATATTGTTCTAATTTTTTAATCAAGATCTTGTGCGGCATCAAATCAAACATTCTGGGGAATTCTAAGTATATTACATCAACTCTATTACTTTTATTAATGAAACTTGGTATCTCATCAAAGATATCAAGTTAGTTTGATGGGTTACTGGAAAATCGATCCTATGTTGAGTTGCATTAATTGCATTATCTTCTTTTAATTCTTTATTAATCAAGTCCCATGTCAGCTGCTCCACTATCTTACGTGGGATCGATGGCAGACTGACAGGCCTATCGTTACTTGGGTCACTTGTTAACCTTTTTAAATATTGGCACAACAGTAGCTTTCTTCTGGAACGTCCCCAATGTTCCAAGACTTACTAAAAATCAGTATTAACGGTTCAGCAAGCGCCTCAGCCAGCTCCTTTAAAACTCTTGGATGCAAGTTATCTAGACCTGCTGATTTAAAAATACCTAACTTTATATCATGTGTTTCCCCCGGCCCGCCCCATATGCAGAATATAAATGTTTATTGAACGTTTGCCTTTTCTGCATTATTCTGCATAATACCACTTTCATCTAATAACGGACCAATACCATTGTTAAGATTCTTTTTGTTCCTAATATTTAAAAAACTCCTTTTTACTGTTCGTAACTCTGCTGGCCACAGATTTCTCATTGTGTCCCTTGACTTATCAGTTTTCTACCATTCCTATCTTCTGATTTACGTTCACTTTTTTTATCAATTTCCCTTTTCTTCCATTTGTTACAGATGATTTTTTTTATTTTGTTTTCTAGCTGTCTTCACTTCCACTCTAAACCCAGGTCAGTTATTTAACCAGCACGTCCTTCTTCCTTGATTGTGGCTTTTGGGGCATCTAATTCTTAAGCGATTCCCCCCCCAGTCATCATTCACATTCTCCTGATTCAATTCTTCCTCTTGGCTGATTTGCCTCCTATTGGTTTTCACTGAAATTGGCCGTATTCAGCCACCGAAGAGATGTTACTGGGCTGGACGTTACTCTGGCCTGGACGTTATTCTGTTTGCGCCTTATAGCTGATCAAGGCATGATCCCTTGTACCTAAGCTACCATTAACTTTTACCATTCTCCTCGCCCCTGGGAACAGCCTGCTCCGATGAGCGTTCTCTTCTTCCTCCCTCGTTCCCGAGCCTCAGCCTGCACTGACAGGCAGGCCCCAAGGGGTTAAACCTAAACAGGTCCAGCTGGGCTGCCCCCTGGACGGGGGTGGGAGCTCTGGGCTCGGCCCCAGCACTCCAGCTGGCGTTGGTGGTCCCTGTCCCTGCCTGCGGCTGTCAGTAGAGGGGCCCTGCACCCCCAGGAATGGCTGTGTCTGCCAGGCCATCCTGCTGTCTTGGACCGTCCCCAGGAGCGAGGTGTTCTCGTGGGGCCAGGTCCCTGGAGCGTGGCCCCCCCGCCCCCTGTAGGTGGGAGCCCTGCTGGCCTGGCCTGATGGCTCCTTGCTCTGCCTCCAGCTGCAGCACCAAGGCAAGAAGCTGCCTCACAAAGTGATCGAGGGCAACTTCTACGGGGCCGTCCTGGCCAGCAGCCACCACTTCGACGTGCTGGACCTGCACTACTACTTCCGCTTCGACGCGCACCACCGCAGTGGGGACGGCGTCCACTGGAACCGGGCCGTCCACCGCCGGGTCACCCACCTGCTGCTGGCCCATGTGGCCGACGCCTGGGGCGTCGAGATCCCGGAGAAGAGACCCCAGGACGGTGAGGGGGAGAGGGGGGCTGACGGTGCCCAGACGCCATGGTGACGGGCACGCTGATGTGGATCGTCCCTTGGGGGCGGCACTTGCTGCTGGTGGGAGGGGGTGGGCGTGCAGCGGCAGGACGGGAGGGTGGGAGTGGGGGTGGGCGTGCTGTGCCAAGAGGGGGTGGGAGATGGGGGAGGGGCTCTGGGGGGTGGGAGGTGGCCATGCTGCTGATGGATCCGCTTTTTCCTTTCTTCAGGTTGCTTTCAGGCAAACGCTCTGGAGTGGGGCTCGCAGCCCACCCCCTGCCCGGCACCCCAGGCTGCTCCACCCTGCCCCTGGGGTAAAGATCTTGGTGGTGGTGGTGGGCAGGGGCTGTGGGCACCTCCTCAGGTTGGGCAATCGCGCGGGGGAGGCGGCTGGGGAAGGGACCCCCGTCCGCTTAGGGGGTAGCCTGATGCCGGCTCCCAGCCCCCTCCTCAGCCCGTGTCTGGCTTTGGTCGCCTCTCTCCTGCTGCTGACAGCCCGTGGCCCCCCCAAGGGGAGCTGGCTGAGTGCCATGCTGCCGAATGGGGGGTGGGCACCTTCCCCACACTCGTCAGTGTGCCCGTGGCCATGCCCTGATGCTGACGAGGCCCCTATGGGCGGGGGGGGGGGGAATGGTGGTAGCCCCCAGCTCTTCTCCTCATCCCCCCCCCCCCAGCTCCCTAATGCCACCCACTGCACCCAGGTCGTGCCAGTGGGGCTTGGGCACGGTGCTGCCAAGAGCCAGCGTGGGGCGGGCACGGCCAACGTGTTGCTGGCGCCTCTGAAATCTGGCACGTCCCGAGGACGCTGTCTCCAGAGGCCGCGGCCCCCCAGAACTGCAGGGGGCTGGAGCAGGCTCGGAGCTGCCAGCCTGGGGGGAAGGAGCTGACCCAAACTTGGCCCGTGTCTCGAATGGCTCCTTCTCCCCGCGCGGCCCCCCGGATTGGAGTCCTTGTCCTCGGCAAAGGCTCTCAACCCTTCCGCCCGGCTCCGCTGCCGTGACCGTCCCAGGCACCGCGCTCAGGAACGTCTCTCACTCTGCAGGGCCCGAGTGGGACAACAGCCGCCTGTCCTGGGCGCCCCAGCCCAGCGCCTGCCTGCCGCCCCCTCCACCCTGGCCCCGCTTCGACTTCTGCTGCCCCTCCAAGGATCCTGTTTTCCAGGAAGACTCCCCCTTCCTCCCCAGCCACGCGGGGCCTGGCACGCCCCTCTCCGGATACATCAGCTTTGACAACTGCCCCGGCTACAGTGCGGAGGGTAGGTCCTGGGTCCCACGCTCCTGCTGCACCCCCCTTGGTGGGTGCCCCGGGGGATTCTCACCTGGGGGGGCCTCTGGCGCTCACGACTTCCTGCCTCAGTCTCTTTGCCTGCTCCTGTTCAGTCTGGCCTGGACACCTCTCTCTCTGCTGCCTCCTCTGCAGGTGGCTGCTCTGCTCTGCCTGTCTCCTCTGTGATCTCTGCACAATCTGACCTTTCCTCTCCATTCCCACTGCTGCCGCCTCTCCGAGCCCTGCTCTTTCCTCGTCTGTCCGGCTGCAGCCAAACCCTAGAACCGGGAGGCCGCTCAACAAACTAGAAAGTGACTGACCTGTGGGACTCTCTGCCACATGACGTGACTCAGGCCAAGACCTTAGTAGCATTCCAGAGGTGACTGGACCTGGTACGTACAGAATCGCTGCAGTTACGCTCCAGCAGGTTAGAGAGGGGGTCCGAGCCAGTCCTGACTCACCCGGAACTGGGAGGAAACGCCCCTGGGGGGCAGGTTCATAGTTGGACCTTCTGGGATCTCTTGTACCTGCCTGTGAAGCAGCTGGTCACTGTCCACCTGGGCTGGGCCGTCGGTCTGATCCGATGCAGCATTTCCCATGTTCCTTACGGCTGTGACCGTGTATCCCTGCCCCGGCTGCTCTCCCACGGCCCAACCCGCTCCTCGTCTTTGTGGGTCTGCTGCCGCCTTCCAGCCCTGTGCTGCTTCTCACGCTCGCCTGTGAGCCTTCGATCTTCTTTGGCCTGCTCTGGGCTCCTGGTCCCTGCCGGCCCCCTTCCGCTTCTCCCCCCCCCCGCCCCACAGCGTGGCTCAGGATCTTACCGAGTGAGGAGAGGAGTCGGCAGCCCAGGAAGCAGGCAGGTGGGCAGCATCTGCTGAGACCTCGGTGTCGCACTCGTTCCTCCCACGCCCCTTCTGCACGGGTCCCCTGGCTCCCCTCAGCCCGGCTCGGACAGGAAAAGCGTTGGAGCCGGGCCTGGCCTCTCCTGAATAACCATGTGTGAGAACTGCTGGGGATGGGGTGGGCAGAACGGCTGAGCCAGGCGGGCTGACCTATAGATCTTCCAGTCCTAGCCGTGCCCCCTGCATGGGGGATGTATATCCCAGGGGATTCAGTAGGGGGCGCTCTTCCCCCAGTCAGCGCCATACCCAGTGCAGAGCAGGGGCTGGCCGAGATGTGAAAGGGACGTCTCGGGGAATTACAGGAATGGGAGCTGCAGGGTGGGAGGTACCGTCCAGGGGCGGCACGCCGCGGTGGGGGCTTTGCCGGTCCCGGGAGGGCGGCAGGCGGCTCCGGTGGACCCTCCGCAGGCACGTCCGCGGGACCGGCGACCGACAGAGCGCCCCCCGCGGCGTGCCGCCATGCTTGGGGCGGTGAAATGGCTAGAGCTGCCCCTGGTAACGTCTGTCATTGGACCAGCTTCTGGTGGGGGGAGAGAGAAGTGTTTGACCTACACAGAGCTGTTCCTCCGGTCTGGGACGGCGGCTCCGAGGGCACGTTTGCAGCTGGCCTGGGTCAGCCGCCTGTGGCTTGCAGGGCTCAGACTGTGGGGCTAAAAATCACAGTGTAGATGGTCAGGCTTGGGCTGGGGGCTGGGACTCTGCCCACTTGCAGGGTCATGGCCCAAGCCCGGATGTCTACAGAGCCATTTTCCAGCCCTGCAGCCTGAGCGGGTGTTATCCCCTGTGTGGATGGACTCCTCCGAGCCTCCCCACTGTTGTTTAGCAGATCTAGTTAACACCTTTCCAGGCACCACTGGAGGTGAAGTGCCCTGTTAACCCACCAACCCCTCCCCCTGCCACCTCCTCCTCTGCCTTTTTGTTTTCATCCCTCTCTTATTCCCCCGCCCCCATGACTGGAGAGGTGTTAACAGGCCACTTCATCTCCAGTGGTCCCTTGAAACATGTTAACTACTGTCCCTCACCAATCTGTCCCACCCTCTGAGCACCCAGCCCAGACCAATCTGGGTGGGTCCAACGCCTCTCGCTCCCCACCAGAAGTTGGTCCAATTAAGGACATTACCTCCCCGGCCTGGCTTCAAGAATTGTCCTGGGCTCCTGGCCCAACTCTGACAAAGTGACCACCTCTTCTGACCCCCCCCGCCCCCACCCCGTCCAGCTGTGCGGTTCTGCAGCCCTCCCTGAGCCCTCGTTCCATGGGGTTAAACACCCGCCGGCTGCACCCAGGAGCTGGCTGCATTTCAGCCCAGGCTCCAGCCGGTGAAGCCCTGGGAGAGCTGCTGCTGAAGGACGGTGTGTGGGATTAGTGTTGCTCTGAGGGGCCCGGGTGCCGGGACTGGCTGGGCCCAATCGCCAGGCACGTGACCCTCTCTCATCTCTGCCCCCCACCCTGCTTCTCGCCCTAGGTCCTGGCAGCGGCTTTCAAGCTTTCTGGGACGCGCCTCATCCTCTGCCGGCCCCGGGGCCCTTCCCCAGCTTCTCGGGAAACCCAGCGCCCAGCTTCCCGCCGCACCCCCACAGCCCGACCAGGAGAGGCCGCGATGGGTGCTCCCACGGCTTCATCATGAGGCGGCAGCCAGTGAGGTGGAGGTCTGGGCCCCCCTACAACAGGCCCCACTACAGCTGCTACTGAGGGGCCCTGCCCTGCCCCCTGGCAGAGCTGGGTGTGTCCCCCCGCGGGCGGGCGGGCGAGCTCCCTGCAAAGGGCTTGGCTCCGGCTCTGAAGAGACTCGGGTGGGGTGGGCGTGGCTGTCTCCATGTGCGTGGCCGGCAGGAGGCGGCTGGCGCTCCGACGGCTGAGTTATTACGCGTGGTATTTGGGGTGGGGTCAGAGGGCTGCGGGGGCCTGGATCTGCCGGCGCCGTGTGGCTCAGAACAGAGGCCCTGCTAGTGGGGACAGCACTGGGCACCGCCACGGGAAGCGCTCCGTAGGCCAGGCCCATGGGGGCTGCGGCGGCTCTCGCCGAGGGCCCCATCCTGCCAGGTGCTGGAGCCGGTGGGGATTGGCAGCTGTGGGGGGGAGGCGCTGAGCGCCAGCCGTCTGCCGAGGGGGTCCGGCTGTGCAGCCTGAGTCTCTCCCCAGCTCCAAGTGCAATTTCCCCATCCCCGTCCGCTGCTGTTACACACCTGCCCAGACAGGGCGGGCAGGGAGGGGTTGGCCCCTGACTGCCATGGCTGCGAGCTGGCCGGCGGCCTCGCCCGCTCTCCATGGGGCTCTTAGGCCTAGTTCATATTTCTTAATCGTTGATGTTTTCAGCACCCTCGCTGGGGTGTTATTTCACGAGGTGGGTCTGCACTACAGCCCCCCCGTGCCCCTCGCCGGGGGTGGGGGGGTCACGCTGCTCTGAGGTTGCTTTACACTGGCAGGCTGTGGGGCAGAGCCCTTGGTGGCTCGCTGCAGTAAAACCTTCTAGCCCCAGGCCTGTGCTCAGCTGCCCTGAGCTGATCAGGTTGCACCGGAATAACTGTGAGTTGAGTCCCTTCCCAGTCATCTGCCCGCAGGCCTGGGGGGGGGGCGGGAGGGGCCCTGCTGCGGGCACAGTGGTTATTGAACAGGAAAAGCTGTTCACGGCAAGTGTTCTTGTGTTTTGTTGACATGTTAATAAAGCTTTGACTGAGTGGAGGCTGTTGTCCATTTCTCCTTCCCCCAGTGGCTGGCCGATTAGATAACAGCCTACTACTGCACCCTGGCTCACGCAGCCAGGCTGCTGGGTTCAGACTCTGCTGAGGCCTTGGGCGAGCTCCATGCGCGCAGGAGGGAGGCTGAATGGCCCTTTCCCTTAATCGGGCTCAGGATGATCCACCCCAGGGACTCTGGCAGGGCCGTTTGGCCCTCGGCAGGTCGTGGTAGGCCACATCCAGCTCTTAACAGGGCCGCTGGCCCTCCCCTCCACCGGCAGCACTGCAGCGAGGCTCGCGACTGAATGGGCCGTGGTACCCTGCTCCCATTCCATGCCCCACAATGGCCCTTCCACCTCTGGGCTGAGCCAAGGTGAGGTGCTGGGGGCTCGGACCTTGGACTGGGCCTCATGGGCCCTGGGTTCCAGCTGCCGGGGCCATGGGCAAGTTACCCCCTGACCACCCCTGTCGGCTGCCTTGTCAAGATGGGCTCGCCCCTCCCCGTGTGTTGGTGCAGCCCCTAGCGCTGCTGGAGCTCGGCTCCACCAGGCCCTGCTGCAAGGCTGAAAACAGCAGGAAGTTTTCCATGCTGCCCCGGCTGTGGGGTGGGCTATGGGGCTGCTCAGCTGGCAGGGTGTGGCCTAACCCCCCGCAGTGGGGCTGCATAACAGGGCATTAGAGCTGCTCCTTTCTGGGCACTTCACGGCCGCATGCGGGGAGCCTGGTGTAACCGTTGGGCAGTGAATTCTAGCCCACCCATCTCCAGTTCCTAACCCCACCCAACTCCCCTAGAGACGCAGCCAGAGCCCCGGAATTGTCCCTGAGGATTTCCAGCAAGGATTGCACAGGGCCAACTTCCCCACATTCACGGCCCCAAAAGAACCAAGGGACTGAACTTAGGTACCAACTTTATAAAATCTTCTGACAAAGAAACTTAACTTCGTTTTTACACCATAACATGGCTACTTTCTGATCGACATCCATCGTCTGCAGTGATCCAGCGAGAAAGAAAACAAATGAAATCGAAACAGGCCGGTCCCCATAGCAACCCCGTGAAAAGAAATGCAGAGTTCCCAAAGGCTTAGGGTGAGTCTGTTAGTCTTTGATCCCCAAATCTCTACAATCGGCCGAGTAGGGTTGCCAAGTGTCCAGTTTTTGACTGGAACGCCCAGTCAAAAAGGGACCCTGGTGGCTCCGGCCGTTAGTCCAGGCAGCAGGGCTAAGGCAGGCTTCCTACCTGGCTTGGCTTTGCATGGCTCCCGGAAGCAGCGGCGTGTCCCCTCTCTGGGTCCTAGGCGTCGGGGCAGCCAGGAGGCTCCATGTGCTGTCCGTGCCTGAAGCGCCAGCTCTGCAGCTCCCATTGGCTGGGGGCGGCAGCTGCAGATGGGGCAGCGCCTGGAGTCTCCTGGCCGCACCTCCGCATAGGAGCCAGAGCGGCGGAATATGATGCTGCTTTTGGGAGCTGCCTGAGCTAAGCACCGCTTGGAGCCTGCACCCTGGCCCCCGCTCCTGTGCCCCAACCCCCGGTTCCATCCCTGATTCCCCTTCTGCCCTCTGACCCCTCGATCCCAGCCCTGGGAAAGCTCCTGGGCTCAGCTTCACCCAGCCCATCGGGGCCTTTTGCAAAGCACCTGCCCGCTTGCCCTGCTGGAGGCTGAGTCTGGTTATGGGACCCTGCTGAGCACACCCAGAACTCTCACACCCAATTCCAAAGCTTCTGGCTGGGGGCGGCTAATGGTGCATCTGCCTAGCAACGCTGCCCCAGACATGCCTCACCCCCACCCCACAGCTGGCTGAAAGAGCTGGGGGGTGACACCGGCACTGCCTCACCCTTTGACCCTGGGAGGGGCTGGTTGGGGCTCATGAGCAGGAGCCACTCCTGCCTGGCCCCCTGTAAACGTGCTGCGGCCTGTGTGTGTCCTCGTTCACGTACAGCACGGGGCTCTGGCACACGCATGTGCACAGCCGCTCGCCTGCATGAACCAAAGCGGCGGGGGGGTGGTGGTGGTGGTGGTCCTTCCGAGCTTCAGCCCAAAGGAAAGTGCGAATTTCAGCAGCTGCTGTGGCAATGAGCCGGGGTGGGAGAACAGGCGCTTTGTACCTGCAGGGGGAGGCGGTTGGGGCCCTTTCCAGGCCCTCTGGCACGGAGCCTGGCAAGGCGAGAACGGCCTGTCTGCCCATGTGCCCCTGGCTGGGGCTGGTGAGAGGCGTGGGGCAGGGCTGGAAGGGATCTGGTGCAGGAAGGGCTGGAAGAGGCGGGTTCTGTTCAGCTGAGCGGCTGGAAGCAAGTCTGTGAGCTCCCCCCGCTCCTCCTCCCAGGAACCACCAGGTCACAGCAGCTCTGGGTCCCTCTGGCCCAGTGACGGGCAACCTGGGCTAGTGAGTGGCTGCACGAGCGGCCCTCCGTCATCTCAGTGGGCCACAAGACTGAAATCGGGCATGTGCACTAACCAGGACCCCAAGAATAAGATTAAATACATGCTGAATATTTCATAACAGGTTAGAGAAATGCTTCATTGTTCATAGCTTAATAGAACTGTCACCAACCTCAGCTACTTAAAAGAAATCTTGATGCTTACCTACATCATACTCAGTGTGAATTCTGCTTGGCTCAGTCCGCCACACGCTTTCTTAGGTTAGGAGTAAGGGCTGTGCAGGCGTTTCGCAATTCAGCACTGAGGTTTCCATCCATTAGGCTGCTGCGCTTCTTGCAGTTCATGTGTCCCGTAGCAGAAAACGTCTGCTCGCCTGGGTTCATTGTGCCAAAGATTGACATCAGCTTTGCAATGCCGTGCTGGAGACCTAGACCAGGGGTATTCAACCACCGCTCTCATAAACCTTTCCTCTTTAGCTAGTTAATTTCGTCTTCATCCAGGGCACTGCCATGAATTAATTCCTCCTCAAACTTCCTATTACCCCCCAGAGCTCTGCCATGCAGCTCCACATCTGCCCAGGTCAAACGCAAATGGGTGTGAGCGCGCTGAGAGGCAGGGCTTCAGATCTCTCCGAGGAGAAAAGCGGTTCTGGAAACACTCTGCCAGTGTTGCCAGCGTTTGTCTGTGAGCTGACGGCTCAGAGTCAGGTCCTTGCTCAGCGTTTGTCCATGCGGGCAGAGGGCATCGTCACATGGAGAGAACTGAGGTGACATTGACTGCAGGTGTAGCATGAATTTTCACACCCCTACAATCAGTGTGGGCAAGAGGTGATTTTCTTCCCCTGCAATGACTCATTCAACACATTCAGGTGACCAGTGATGTCGATGAGAAAAGCCACATCCAAAATCCAGTTTTCATCTTCTAACTCTGGTGCGGTTGAGATTTCTGAGCAGGAACCGGCTGGATTTCTGGTAGAAGTGCCAGGGAACGGCCCAGGACTTTAACCACGGCGTAACCACCGCACTTCAGTGGGCGTGACGAGGTCGCCATCTTCTGTTTCAATTGGTCCACAAGTTCCCCCCCCGGACGGTGACACAGGGGGCGAGCGCATAGGAAGTGAACAATCTGCACCACGTGGCCCATTACAGGTTTCAGCCTGTCTCCCTTGTCAGGTTTAGCACCGAGCACTTCTTGGTGTATTACGCAATGCACCCCAAATATGTCAGCTTTCCACGAAGCCACAAAGCCACGGTGTGTTCCTGGCATGGAGGGGCACCCATCTGGTGTAAGCTGCTTCCAGCAACAAGGGCCTTTCCCAGCCGATTGGCTAGTCCCTGCCCTGCCCCCTCCCCCCAGGCACTGCCCAGCCCCCCAAGTGTGCACCCCCCCTTCCGAGTAGCTGACCCTATAGCATGCCTGTCACTCAATGCGCAGCCTAACCCCCTGACCCCAGCCTCCCTACAACCCCCGCTTCTACCCAGAGACAAACACCCCCAATCACTGACCGTCCCCAGCCCACCTCCACCTGCCCCACGCCCCCAACAGCGGGCTAGGGAGGATGGGCTGGCAGGCCGGGGGGAGGGGGAAGCAGCCCTGTTTGCTTCACAGCTTAGCTGGTCAATCCAAACAGATGCAATCACCTCCCCGGCGGGTCTGTCCCCCGCCCCCCACATTCTGCCGCCCGGGGGGACGGAGCCTCGGTCACTGGCAGGCAGCCCAGCCTGGCTCCTACACAAAAGGAGCCGGTGGGAACCCCAGCGCTGTCGGGTGCTCTGTGCCCAGCTCCTGGAGCGTTGCTAATGCAAAAAGCCCCGGCCCAGCGTCCTGCCCCCCGACCGGCAGCCAGGTACGGACCAGCACCACGGCCCCGTGTCAGTAGGGCCCGACAAGCCGCCCATTGTACCTGCCAGTGGAGCTGGGCACAGGGAGACGGGTGCCCGGCCTGGGCCTGGCTTCTGCTGCCAGGTGGCAGCATCCGAGGCCTGGGGAAGGGGGGGGGGGGCGGGGGGCTGGACTGGGCTGGTGCAGCTTCACCGGGAGGAGAGGGCTCCGCTGCTGAGCTAGTCGGAGAAATACGATGTGCCAGGAAAGGGGGTCCTGGCTCCTTGGGCTCTTGGCTTCTCTCCTCCGTGGCCTGGGCAGCGCCGTCATTATCGTTCTGGATTCTTCCCGTTCCCAGAAGCAGGCCCGTGCTGGGGGCTGGCGGAGGCAGGGCGTTAGGCCATTTTCCACTCCATGCATCTGATGAAGTGGGTTCTAGCCCACGAAAGCTCATGCCCAAATAAGTTTGTTAGTCTCTAAGGTGCCACAAGGACTCCTCGTGGTTTTTGCTGATTCAGACTAACACGGCTACCACTCTAGTCATTTTGTATTATCTGCAAATTTCGCCACCTCACTGTTTACCCCTTTTTCCAGATTATTTATGAATATGTTGAATAGGACTGGGCCCAGTACAGACCCCTGGGGGACACCACTATTTACCCCTCTCCATTCTGAAAACTGACCATTTCTTCCTACCCTTTGTTTCGTGTCTTTTAGCCAGTTATCAAACCATGAGAGAACCTTCCCTCTTATCCCATGGCAGCTCACTTTGCTTAAAGCCTTTGGTGAGGGACCTTGTCAAAGGCTTTCTGGAAATCTAAGTACACTGTATCCACTGGATCCCCCTTGTCCACATGCTTGTTGACCCCCTCAAAGCATTCTAGTAGATTGGTGAGGCGTGATTTCCCTTTACTAAAACCATCTCTGTCCTCACACCCCGCCGTAGGCAGGGCAGGGCTGCTCGCCCCAGCACAGTCAGGGACTGAGGCACAGAGCAGCTAAGTGACTGGCCCAAGGGCACCCAGGCAGGCTGTAGCAGAGCAGGGCATAGATCCAGCGTCACCCCAGTCCAGGCCAGTGCCCTGACCACTGCACCGCCCAGCCTTGTGCTGGGCAGGATTAAAACCAGGCATTCCTCCCGCTGCGGGGCCTGCTCTCCATCAGCCCCTGGGGCCTGGCTCAGCTGCTGCAGGAGTCCCTGCCCTGGGGATGGCTGGGGAGGAGCTGATGCCGCAGAATCCCGGCTGCTGAGAACAGTGCAGGGCTTTCCCCCTGGGCGGAACCACCCAGCCAAGGACCCCAATGGATTGGCATCTCCCAGCCCCTGTGCGGGGTGGGGCCGGGGTTCTGGGGGCGCTGCATGGTGCTGGCACACGAGGCCCTTGGGGTCACACCGCTCTGGGAGACCCGTAGCTCCAGCCAGCCGCCCACGTCCAGTCCCAGCTGCCCTCCCCTGGGTACGTACCCAGCCAGCTAGCCTGAGCTCCGGCAGGCACACGGCTACTTTTAGCCCAGCAGCTCAAATCAGAGCTACCACGTCTCCGTCGACGGCCCTGGGAACCAGCTGCCCAGCTGTGCCCTTAGCACCGAGGACACGACCCCCCAGACTGAGCTGTGTGCTCCGGCCAAGCCGGGCATTTGCACCCTCGCTTGTCTCTGCCAGGGCTGCTGCTGCTGCAATCGAGGACACCTCGCGCTGCCTGGGACACGGTGTGAGCGAGCTGGGGCTGTCGGGGATGGCCGGTGCCGAGTACTCTGGGCGGCGGAGCGAGCGAGCGCAAGTGAGCCGTGCAACCGAGGGCTGCCACTGTGCCCGGCCCACACGGGGCAGCAAAGAGAAGGTCTGATCCGGACTACGGTCCGGCTCCGAAAGGACATTTATGCAGCAACCTAGGCGGTTCGTGAGGGAGGGCAACGGGGTACGAAAAAGGGCCTGGAAAAAAACTCTCCCATGAAGATTCCAGCGCATCTGTTCTCCTTGTCACAGGATACACCGCCAAGGGGACAGCCAGCAACATGTGCACGCTGGGAGTGAGACTGTATACATAGCAAAGGAATGGCCTTTCCACACAAAACAGAGCCAGCCTTGTGGAACTCACTGCTACGTGGATGTTGTGCGGGGGGGTGAAGAAACTGGCAAGGATCCAAGGGGGGGGAACTGGACATTTCTGTGGATGACAGGAATGAGACACGAACCTGTCAAAGGAGAGTGGGTGAAAATTCAAATGAACCTTCATGGAGGTTTCCTTGCCAGGGTCGCCTGGTTCTTTAGGGGTCAGGGATCATCTAGGAACCACTGAGCAAATGGGGGTGAGTCTGATCCTGGCCGGCTCAGCTCCAGGGGTGAAGGTCAGATCCAGGGGACCCAGGTGGCTGTGGGGAAGGGGGAGCCCCTGGCCCTGGAGGAACAATAATCCCAAGCCAGCATCAGAACAGTGTCATGCGAGCAGACTTTTCCTCCAAGCGCAGTTTATTTTTTAACCAAAAAGGCAAAAAG